>NC_044313.2:4351343-4504461 GCF_007474595.2 Lynx canadensis | reverse complement strand
TTGGAGGCTTGCTAGAAAGGACAGGCTTCGGAACGAGGCCGTGTTGTCTCTTGTGGTTCTCTTAACCTTGCTGAACCTCATTTTCCGACCTGTGGAAGGAGCAAGCCAGCTTCTCTGGGAAGGGGTGAAATGAAACAAGTTGACCTATGTGAGGCCACAAGGGGTTTCCACTCCCTCCCGTGCCCTCTTGGTGTCTGCCCGCCGTGCTCCCCAGTGATGCTCTCCGGGACCCCACAGATTCCCAGACTCTGAGCCTGGCCGCGGAGGGCCAGCCTGGCTTAGGGAAAATGGTGGTTTGAGACAGAACAGCGGAAAAGAACAGGAATTAGGGCTAATGAGGGTCTCGCCGTGTTGCTTAGCTGTGGGAAATCTCAAGGAACATGTGTAGCCACTGCCCACAGCTTCGGGCTCCAGGAAACTGGTGCCAACCTTGGGGACAGTGTTAGTATTTCATGGGAGGGAAAAATGCCAACCTTAGATCACTGTTTTCTTCTAACTTGTAAAAAAGCATTGTTCACGCTCAAAAGGAATGATTACTTTCATTAATTTGAAAGCTGGAATGTGGAATCAGCAAATTAGGGAATGCTTCCAAATGCGCACGAGATTTTGAGTCTGGCGCAGAAAATCTACCTAAAACTCTAGACTCTTTTGAGAAACTGCTGTAATAAGATGAAGAATGGCAAAGATCACTCGTGGCGTAACAGTTCAGGGATTTAACAAGCAATGTATGTGGTTAAGTGAAGAAAACACAATTTCGAAACTAGGACGGTGCAGTGTGATCCTATTTTATGAAAACATACAAGAAAGAAAAATACACTACATATGGATGGTAACATACACGGACGGGTGTATATATATATAAATATGTATATACATATCCTAGGGTATTTCTTCTTTTGAATTATTTTACTGTTTACATTGAATGCTCATTTGTTAATAAGAAACAAATAAGTAAATTAAAAAAAAAATCCTGCTTTTCTGTAACTCTTGGAGGAAGTATACACTCCTGTGAAGTGGTCTTACCAAAACAATCAAACCTGAGTCTGGATACGTGCGATAAATTCAACTACCGAGTTCCAAGACACGCATCGGGGAGTGTAGAAATGCCTCGTGGGGTCCCCCTAGGGTCAGGATCAGCGGAATCCAGAGGGAAACTCTAGGGGAAAAGTGCCCTGGCTTCTTCAATAGATAAATAAATCCAAGAGAGACGGAGACAGGAAGAGAAGAGAGAAAGATGGAGAGAGAGAGAGAAACAGATCGAGAGAGAGGGAGACGAAACGTAGGAATTAAACATCAGCCAATTACAGCATGTGACACTTAATTTGCTTCTCGACTCAAACTGTAAAAAATAATCATCCAGGACGTTTGTGGGACAACTGGAAAGCAGACCTCTAACTGGCCTTCTAAGGCTATTAAGGAATTCTTGTTCATAGTTTTTAGGTATGATAATGCTATTTTACAGGTTAAAAGCCCTGCTACTTTGAGGTATATCCCAACTGTCTGCAGTGGGCATGATAGGTTCTCCAGGATGTGTGGGAAGGAGGGAGGGACGGAGGCGGGCAGGGGACCAAGGGTCAGGACCAGTCATGACTTGAATACCGAGCCTGGGCAGAGGGACCCGCGGTACCCAGTGTGGCCCTTTACACTTTGGCATGTGTTGGTATTTCCTGTGATAAACAAGTTCGAGGAAGCCTCTCCTGCTTCTCTGCGATGACTCAGACCAGAGCCGCGGACTAGTGATCTCTGCCCACTGCTCCCGGGAGGACCCTACATCACCCCCGTCCTCCGCTGGCTTCTTTATCTCCTCTACTTACTCCTAATTATCTGGAGAATGCCCGGGGCTAGACCCACTGGAAACTGGCCATCTTGGCAAGGTGCTGCTAGGTCTTTTCATTTCAAAAAGATTTATCTCTAGAGTACCCAGGGACGGGAGCTCTCTGTGGCGGGAAGGTCCCTGGCCACGGCCGCCACCGCCACTCGCGGCGGGCAGCGAGGCGCTACCTTTGCTCTGCAGGTATGTTCCCAGCTAAACCCAAATTATTAGCCTTAATACAATTTTAAAACAATTATTGAGCTAACCGGATGCGAATTAAACAAAATGAACCTATAAATATATGTGTTTTTCAAATTAGTAATTGGATTTTTTGATGATCTTTGGCGTGACATTGATAAGCTGCCTCTCATAACGGTCTAATTAGGCAATATGTAAACTTTGGCATTCGTTTCTGTCCTGGTGGCTTTTTCAAATGATGTTTGTAAAATTTGCAATTTCATATTACAGATTAAAAATTAAAAACTGCAGGAGGCTAACATTAAAATGAGAATTCATTTCAGGGAAAGCCCTGTAGACAAAATTCACCCTAATAGAATTGAGCATAAGGGGCTGTAAATCACGGCGCACGGTTACACAGGGGAAAGGCTTGTCAAAACCAGTATTGTTGGTCTGTAGTTCTATTCACAGTATTAAACCCATCAGCAAAGCCACTTTGGGGAAAATGTGAACATTATCAAAGAACAGTAAATTAGCAAGAAATTAAAGCATATACCCTTGCATTTCCAAAACAAAAGATCCCTTCATTAAAGACCTTCCATCGTGGCTTAATATTCATAGCAGTAATTTGCATAACTAAATCAGTTTTCACTGATGAGAGACGACCAAAGTTTTTTCACTAATTTCTTTTTTGAATGAGCTCTCTAGTTTTTTGATTAAAATTTCACACCAGTAGTTGAACAGAATTGAATACATGGCTTGGCCAGATTTGCAAGTGTCATCTTTTAAAACACCAGATTAAATGTTACTTCTTAGGACGGAAGGTATTGTTCACACAGCTTTGTTTACTTTAGGCGCATCGACTTGTGTCTCCTTGACGTTTAGGCCTTGCATAAACCAGCTTGGCGAGGGGCGGGATCAAGCTTGTGGCCTTTGGACTTGCTTCTGGTCCTTTCTGAACCTGTAGGTAGGCACTGTTGTGCAAGGTGGCCGCGGCCACCTGCTGACTAGGGCAAAGTGGCCAGCTTGCACACGTTAGGAGTTTCCAGTGTCTCTGCGAAGGAGCAGTTGTCTCCTGACATGCTGCTTCTCCTTAGAAAAAGGTGGGTTCCCTGGTGCAAAGCGGATGGGGAGGCTGGCTGTCTACACCCTGGGGACAGCGGCCGGAGGAGAGCCACCGGCCCAGGGGTGCAGGGACAGCTGACTGTCCAGGCCTCCGGCTCCCCCCTGGTTCTAGCTATGCGAGCTGCTGCCCTTTCCTCTGGCCACAGGATGAAACAAAGTAACTATGATTTGGGATCCCCGGGCTTTCCCTGGGACGCATTCTCCCAGTTGTCTAACAATTTAATCCCAGTTAAAAACACACTGTCGGGAATGAGGTAGTTTACTTTTTCTTCCATCTCAGCTAGAGGCGCCTAAAGGTAAGGCCGTGCACCTCATTTGGGGGCCGGGGGGAGATAGTTACGGGACTTTAATTGGTTGTGGGTGATTTCAAAAAGACGTGTAATTGAAAGTACCGTGGTTTACTGCGTGGACAGCTTGCAAAGCAGTGTTTGGAAACACAAGTTGCCCCTTCTGCTGAGAGTGGCATCTTCTGACTTCTCTGCCCTGGGCACCCAGTGCCCAGCCAGTGCTCACGCTGGAGATCTGTGAACTCTTCCTTAAAATACTATCTTCCCATGTTAATCCAGCTCCTCCCAGTGAATCGGTTTCTGGAGATTCTTACATCTTTTGGACTGGATGTATCGCCTGATACCCAAACTAAGAAACTCAACCACTGACGTAAAAATGGGGGCCTAAAGAATACATTTTTACAGAGTGTTTATGATGAATCTCCCTATATTCCTCTTATCCATTCAGTCATTCCGGGGAAACCGTTGGATGCCCAGCAGTGTGCTGCGCTCTCGTGGAGACCCTGAAACAAACATTCTTTGCACTGTGGCTTAAATACACGACCGTACAACGTGTTTCTTGTCTGCGGTCGTACGTGCACGTGGGATGGTGAGTGTGAGAGGGCTTAGACCAGGCAAAAGGCAAGTTAATCTTTTCTCTCATCAAATTATCAAGTCAGCGCATCAACCTGTTGGCCTCACGTAGCTCGAAACTCACTAGCAGTCCAATCTGAATGTTTTTGGGATCAGGGGGAAATATCGCATTTCAGGAGAACTTGATTGAAGGAGAAGCTTTTGCCCCTTCAACAGGACTGTGTCTCTCAATTCATTTTCATTTCCCTTAAACAGACATTGTCACCTGCTGGTTGGTATGGCTGCATTTAGCGGCCTCTGGAGCCCTGGCAAGTGGGGTCAGAGACGGTGGACATCTCCGCTGCTCCTGGGGGATAAAGGCAATAGTGGGAGCCCGGGAGGAGGAAATCGGAAGGGCCGTGTCTTGGGCAGAGACTGGAGGGTGGGAGAGATGGCAGAGACAGAGACGTTGGAGGAGGACCTCCTGTCTGCGAGGTGTGGTGTGTCCCTTGAGAGGGAGAGAAGGCAGTGTGGCCTCCCCTCCACTGGACCTGGTCTCGCAGAAGCCTGCCTGGGCTCAGAGCATCCTTCTCCTGCCCTTCCCACAGAGTGGTGATGACCAGCCCGTGGCGCAATCGTGGCCTTTGGATTGCCAAACGGCGGGGGTTGAAGCCAAGGAGGTTTCAGATGAAGTCGAGACTGCGGAGATCGTCCTGAAGGCCACGTACGTCTGTAGAGCAGATGGTTTCCGGGCTCTCTTCTCCACTCAGGCCCTGATTTCCCGGCCTTCTGCGACATTACTATGGGAGTATGCTTCTTCTGCAGAAGTATGTGAAATGGAGAACAACCAAAACTCTCTGACAGGTAGGTACAAAGGTATTAAATAGACTTTTTAAACAAGATGCAGGGGAAAGAGGGCCGCGATGAGCTAGAAGGCAGAGCTGAGGGAGGAAAGCATCCAAAGTGTGGCTTCAAGGCCAGATGGGGGTTTGGAGGTCACCCTGACGCGCCATCAGGAGGGGCTCCACCTGCAAGGAGGCGGGGGGGCCTGCTTGGTGCCCTTGAAGGCCGACCGCAGGTGCACCCTTACAAAAGTTACATTTGCTTTTGGAATCCGAGTTCTAGAGCAAGATTGCCCACAAAGCACACGTTGCTACGCTGAGCTCCGTTTTAGCGACGGGCATCGCACAGCCCACAGCCCGAGTTGATTTTCTGGTTGGGGGAAACCTTCAGATCTCGGCATCGTCGATGCCTGATGCTTCTAATCTCTGACACCCTGCTAGCTCAGGAAAGATTTCATAATTAAAAATGTAAAAATGTTAATTACCTGAAGATACTTCCTGATGGGTAGCACTGATCAGGAGGGAAATTGATGGTATTAAAACAGGGACAATTATTAGATTAAGCAATATTCAGGGGAAATGTCTCTCATAAGAACTCTGTGTGTGGTCATGCGGGTTTGGTGCTGTTTTCGGTGTTACGTTCTGTCGGTAGAATAGGGATGCATGGAACTAAGAGAATTTGATGACATGGGGTGGGTGGAAAAGAGGCTGTGTTTCCCTGGTCAGCAAAACGCTTGGGGACATGGGAATGGTTCAGGAAGGAGCAGGAGGAAGGGTCCGTGCGGCTTTGATATTCCTGTGGCCACGGGAGAGAGGGGTCCACTGGTGGAGTCTGGGGGAGATTCTGTTGGGGATCTGGGCTGGGGTCTCGTGGGGGCTGGTGGAGTCGTGTGAGCATCTGTGCCTGGGAGGACCTCTGGCCTGAGTTAGGGGCATGTTTCTCCAGGCCGTGTGGACCCAGCACCAGGGGGGGGCGCACCTTCTGCCCTGTCGGGCGCCCGGCTGCCTGGCAAACTTCTGCAAAGGCCCAGAGAGTAAATAGTGTCAGCTTTTACGGGGTCTGCCTTCGGTGACACCACCCAGCTCTGCCGTGGCGGTCAGACACAATTCATACCCAAACAGGCACGGCTGTGTTCCCGTAAAATTTCATTCGTGGACGCTGAAGTTTGAATTTCGTACAATTTTTACATGTGAGAAAACATCTTATTATTTTTTTCCCCGTGATTGAAACATGTGAACTTCATTCTTAGCTCATGGCCTGGAGTTGGCCTGCAGACCGTGGTTGGCCAGTGCCTGCTGTGTGGGAATATCTTGTGTTTTGTTTTGTTTTTAAGTTTATTGATTTTGAGAGAGAGAGAAAGAGTGTGAGTAGGGGAGGGAGAGAGAGAGAGAGAGAGAGAGAGAGAGAGAGAGAGAGACCTAAGCAGGCTCCTCGATGTTAGCTCAGAGTCTGATGCAGGGATGGAACTCACGAACCGGGAGATCATGACCTGAGCCAAGATTAAGAGTCAGACACTTAACTGACGGAGCCTCCCGGGCGCCCCTGGGTGGGAATATCTTGGAATTTTCATTGGCAAATTTGCTACTTGGTCAGCTTCATCTACTTTAAACCCTAGGAACTGAATGTGCTGTGTTATTTGGACAAACCCACAGCACGGACGAGGCGGCAAGAATTGAGAAGTGTTGGTGGTCACAGTCAATAATTCAAGTTGATTAGTAACTCAAGCGTGTTCCAGAATTCTGGCAAGCTATCTGATTGGTACCGTGCACCGTTTAGACAAGAGCTTCTGTGGAGATTCACTCATTCACGGACTGATGTATTGCTTCACTGAGCAAACCTCCGTCCAGGGTCTCACTGGGTAGCTCATACTGGGTCAGGCCTCAGAAGGCAGGGCAAAACCCCTTCGCCCTCACAGAGTTTGCTGCCTAAGGAGACAGACATTTAGCAAGGACATACACAGAGGCCTGCGTCACTGTGGATTTTCAGCTGTTGTAGGGGCGCCTCTCCCCTATCCCCACGTTCCGGCTACCAGCGTCTGCCTCTTTCTGTCGGACAGCCTGCCTCCCCGTCTGCTCCCCTGCCCATGGGTTTCCCTCTGGCAGAGCCGAAGTGCTGAGGGACCAATGCCCCTGTCCCTCCTGTCCCCCTTCGACCCAGGACTTCGGGATCTGATGTGTAAATTCCCCCGTGGGATTAATCTCTCATCACCTCCGCCGGTCCCTGGCTTGACAACAGGCCATGTCAAGTCGGCAGACGTGTGAGATGTGCCAGCCCCGTGACAACTTGTGATGAGTTGATTGGATCAGGGAAGCAATTTCATCATTTAAACTGCGTCAGGCGGATGAAGTGGGAGATCTCCAGGCACGGAGGGAGCCGGGGTGTGGGTGTGCGGGTGCGGCAGGACCCTGAGTAGGTGGGGTGCCTGACCCCCCTCCAAGCTCACTACTGTGCCAAGCGAGGGAGATACCGGGGCCCCTGCTCTCTGAAGGTGGGGCTCAATTGTGGTCAGGTTACTAGAGGAACAATTTCTGGAACGTGTCTAGATGTCTTAATTCTCACATCATCTTCTGGTTTGCTCATCTTGCCCCAACAACAACCCCGTGAGGGTTGAGAGGGTAAGTATTCCGTAGAGGTACAGAGTGAGTTGCAGACAAACCGCATGCAGGCGAAGCTACTGGGCCTCTCGGCTCTTAGCCGCCTGGTGTCTCCTTCCGCGACACGGTGGCTGGTGCCCAAGAAGGGAAAAGCTTCTTCTGCGAAGGCGGGCATGCCTGGCCAGTGGGCGGAAACGTTCAGCGCACTCCAAAGCCTACAGTGTCATCCAGCCTACCACCCGGTTGGTAATACTTGTGTGCATTTTTCTGCACAGGCGTGCAAGACACGCGTAGTAACACATACCTGTGTTCTACAAAAGTGGAATTTAATGAGAGGTCATTCTTTTAGAACCTACCTTTCAGCTAGCATATTGTGAAATGATTTCTAGGTCGATAATTAGACATCTACGACATGATTCCGGGTGAACGCACTGTATTCCATAGATATGTTGGGATTTTTTTTTTCAGTGAGTATTTGTGGCTTATAGGCATGGCTGCTACAAATATCCCTGTATGTTGAGCCCAACAATCACCTTAGGGTCTTCATGGACTCAGAGCCTGCTCACAGGCTGCGTCCTCGATGGCTGCCCTTCTGCTGTATTCTCGTGCACTGGCCATGTTTGGGGCTTTGTTGCCCCGTCACTATCAGTCCCAGATATCATACATGTCCTTGATTATTAATAACTTGTGATAATAGCTAACACTTTTTGAGTGCATTGAGTATTGTTTGCCAAGCTCTGAGTTTGATGCTTTTGATGCATGGATTAATTTAGTTCCCTGGGGTGGGCAGGCAGAAGGACACCCTCCCAAAGATGTCCACATCCTAATCCTGGAATACTGTGAACGTGTCACCTTCCATAGTAAAAGGGACTTGGCAGATGTGATTAAGTTAATGATTTTGAGAAAGAAAGATTATCCTGGGTTGTTTGGCTTGACCCAATGGAATCACATGGGTCCGTAAAAAATGGAAGAAGGGAGCATAATGTCAGAGTCAGAGAGGGACTGGTAGGCGCTGTGCTGTTGGTGTTGATGATGGAGGAAGGTCAAGGGAGGTCAGGTCAGGTGCCTCTGGAAGCTGGAAAGGAGAAGGGAACAGAGTCTACCCTGGAGGAACCCAGCCCTATTTATGTCTTGATTGGAACCCAGTGAGACTGATTTTGGACTTCTAACCTGCAGAGCTGCAAGATAATAAATCCGTGTTGTTGCAAGCCATGAAGTTTGAGATTAACTTGCTACAGGAGCTGTAGGAAAGTAATGCATTCGCATGTGATTTTTCTGGTGAAAATTCTATGTTGATCCCCATTTTATAGAACCACATGAGGTTTCTTGATGCAGTTAAGTAATGGCCTCAATCAAGATAGTGAGATTCTTGGGGCGCCCGGGTGGCTCAGTCGGTTAAGCGTCCGACTTCGGCTCACGTCATGATCTCACGGTTCGTGGATTCGAGCCCCCGTCGGGCTCTGTGCTGACAGCTCGGAGCCTGGAGCTGCTTGGGATTCTGTGTCTCCTTCTCCCTCAGCCCCTCCACTGCTCATGTTCTCTGTTTCTCAAAAATAAATAAACATAAAAAAAAAAAAGAGATAATGAGGTTCTTTGGAATTTGCGTTCTGTTTCCTGCTACTGGTCTGGGAGGTCAGAATTGTCTTCCATCCCGTCTCTTCGTATGTTCATTGGCCATTTAGATAATTTTCTACTCATATCCATTCTTATTGATTTGTTGGAACTCTTTATATCTTGAGGATAAAACCATGGTCTGTCAGGCATGTTATGAACATATGTTTTAATATTTTTGTCTCCTATCTGTTTAAAGTGTGGTTATCTGAACCAAAGTTTTGGTTTGTTTGTTGATTTCTTAATTTCTATAGCAAAATCTATCCACTTTATCCTCTGTGGTTTTTGTCGTGGTGTTATGCTTTAAAAAGACATTCTCCCTCCAGGATTACAAAAATATTTATGTATGTTTCCTTTTAAAAACTTAACGATGTATTTTTTATATTTAAAATTTTAACTCCTGTGTAATTTCATTTTGGTGCTGGGTAATACCTAGGAGTCTAACTTAATATTTCCTTTTCCTTTTCCTTTTCTGAATTCCCATAAGTTTTTGGATCTGTGTCTGCAATCTCTGTACTGTGACCTGTTTTGCTCTGCCTTTCTCTGCACTGGGACACACAGACTTAATCTTGTCATTCAGTAAGAACCTTCAGTAAGGTTCTTACAGTAAGGCCAGGGGCAAGCTTGGTGGGGGGGCTAATGTGCTACTCCTGTGGTCTTGCTTTACATTTCGAGTTAATGGATAGCTTACCTTTACGTCTCTCTGTATTGTATGTTGATGTTTCATTTTAATATATATTTTGTCTTAGCGCCCAGCTAAGCTAGCTCAGTCGGTAGAGCATGAGACTCCTAATATATTTTTTGTCTTATTTTTTCTTTTCCTATTTTTATTTTTTGTTATAATGATCACATTCCCTTTGTTGATTAAAAAGACTATTCTGGTAATTTAGAAACTATGCCTATTCATTTTCAATTTTTAAAAAATGTTTTATTCATTTTTTGAGAGAGAGAGAGAGAGAGAGAGAGAGAAAGAGATGGTGTGAGTGGGGGAGGGGCAGAGAGAGAAGGGGACTCAGAATTGGAAGCAGGCTCCACGCTCTGAGGTGTTAGCACAGAGCCCCATGTGGGGCTCACATCCATGAACCATGAGATCCTGACCTGAGCTGAAGTCGGATGCTCAACCGACTGAGCCACCCAGGCGCCCCCATACCTATTCTTTTTCCAGGCAGCTTGTGGCTACTCTCACTATATAGATTTAGATTTACAAAATTAAAAGAGCTTCATTGGTTTGCTCATTTGATGATTATGAAAATGACACATGACTATAACATTATCAGAAAATACCTACAAATGTAAAAGAAGTGAAAATCACCCATCGTAGTATCACCTAGAGAGAACTATTGGTATCAGTTGGCAGTGTAATTTATAGACTGTCTGGGTGTCTACCTGGATAATTCTTTCTATTCATGCTGTTTGGGAGGGTTTTTTTGTTTGTTTAATAAATATCCCAGATGTCTTTCCATGCAAATACATTAAGCTATCTCTTCATCCTTGAAAATGATAGAATATTCTATCCTATTTATCGGTCTAGACTTCTACTGTTGAATATTGAGTCTGTTTCCACCTCTTGCTATTGTAAACAGTACTGCAATAAACATTCCGGTTCCATTCTTTCTTTACCATTTGTTTCCAATTGTTGGGTCAAAGGCGTTCATTGTAATGGCTTGCATCCTATGTTGCCAAATTACCAAGTCTAGGGGCTGTGCCATTTTGTATTTCCACCAGCAATATAGAAGCATCTCATTCGTCCTACGCCCTAATCAATGCTGGGCTTTATTCGTTGTGTTGATCTTTATCAGGTTGGTGGTTAAACATGGTAACTCATTATTTTAATTTTTCTTTAATTGATTTCTAGGAAGGTTGAACATTATTTCATGTGTTTATCAGCCATTTCTATTTCTTTAACCTGTGGGTCTGTATGTTTCAAGCAGGTAGAGAATGAAACGGTGTCTGTGGGTGTCCTTTCGGAATGGGATGAGAACAACATGGGACTTTTGTATCCAGTGTCCTACCGTGGTGGGTGTGGGTTTGGGAGACAAGTCAGAGAACCGCCTCTTCAACTCCCCAGCTCACCAGTTTCACCGGCTTTGTGGCTGATCAGCTGACTCTTCTTCCAAGTGGTGATTTGACTCTGGATTGTTTGCTCGGCTCTGATGTGGAGCTTCCCAGAGATGCTGCTTTTAGCAACATTTGCTATGCTGTACCTGGCCATCTGAGAGTGGCTCCACGTGACTTGTTTGGACAAAACCCAGGATGCCACTTTCCAGCTAAGGCTGTCCAAAGTACAGCTCCAATTAGTGCAAGAGAAGAGGGTTGGGCAGCCCTGACTTGTCTAAGATCATGTGTCTGGCTCCACAATACCGGACTAGAACCCAGGCTACCATTGTCTTTCTCCTATGTCGTAGTGTCTTCCCTTGCAATGGCCAGTTTTCGCTGCCTGATAATTATCTCCGTGTCCGTTCTCAGCTTCGCCTCCCCACATTTCATTCATTCGTTTACTCACTCAACAAATACTGCACACTTACGAGGTGCCAGGCAGTGCTGTGGCATCGGCTTTGAATCCGAGCTTCTTGCCTGTTGACCCTGTTCCAGACTCTTCCTAGACCTCCACTGCTTCGTTTCCAAAGGGGAGTGAATCTGAGAGCATCGTATCTGCCTCACAGAGTGAGAGTCAAGTGGAAGGATGAGGGGACGCGCCTGGCACGGCGCCCCGACACGTGGAAAACGGAAGTCAGCTTCTGCTGATCGAGAAGAACTATTTTGACTAGCTTGTGGACAGCTGCAACGATGCCAAGTCCCACCCCGGGCCTACTGCCTACCTCTGTCTGCTCTGCAGAACAAAGTCCCTCGGAAAGGTGTGGCAGATACAAGTGCCTCCTGGTGAAGGTGGTGGTCTGCGAGACCCTCCAGCTGTAATATTGGCTACTCTTACAAAATCTGGTCTCTGGTCTGGTTTGGGGCAGTGGGAGCTTCCTGCACTCAGGTTGTGGTTTCCACGCCTCATGAACCCCTCCTGGATAAGGAGGGACTGGAGCTCGTTGTTTTCTGTGGAGTTACACACGGAAATTCTAGAGGAGCCGAGCAGCTGAGTTTGACTTTTAAATAAGTTCTACTCCTTCTCTTTCTCCTGCTATCCCCAGGCTCGGTGCTCCCCCCCCCCCATCCCTCCGTGTTGTCCCAGGAGCCCACCCACCTGGAAATCAAAAGACGGGCTCCCCATAATTCTTGCAGACCTGCTTTGATTGAAGACTTGCAGAAAAGCCTGGGTATCTGGGGTGTTGGAATAAAATTTCTTCTTCTTCTGCCTACAACAGATCCGCATCTAATCAAAACCTTTAATTAAAAAAAAAAAAACTCAGGTACTTAATTTGATTTGCTTATTTGCATAATATCGGAGGACAAAAGAAACCTGCTTCCCCACTCACGTTTCTGCTTCAGGCCAAGCAACCGGCCCCCTGTGATCTGGCCCATAATCGGGGCTGGCCTTGGGGGAGGCAGGGCTCACTACGGCGGTGCTGTTCGGGCTCCGGGCGGGAGGTGGGGTGGCTGTTCCGTAAGTGGGAAGATTCTGGAAAGGCCTTTGTAGGAAAAAGGATTCTGTCCCGCATCTCAGCTGCTGGTGTAAATGCCAGCTTTTCTGAAAGTGGACTCCTC
This sequence comes from Lynx canadensis, assembly GCF_007474595.2. Classification (NCBI taxonomy): domain Eukaryota; kingdom Metazoa; phylum Chordata; class Mammalia; order Carnivora; family Felidae; genus Lynx; species Lynx canadensis. The sequence continues at coordinate 4,491,805 of NC_044313.2, read as the reverse complement.
TCTCCTATGTGGCGTCTGCAGGAAGAATGGAATGTGATTGTCAGAAGCTTTAAGGAAAGAGCCTGATGGGAGGAAGGCAGTGAGGATGACAGAAGGCGGTCCCTGGAAGCACGCTGCCTTCTGCACATCTTCACCTGCCTTCCGTGACATCTGCTTTTCACGCGGGTCCCTCAGCTGCCCTCTCTGGGATGCCCCGTGAGCATCTGCGAACAAATGTGCACAGCGTATTTGTCCTAAGGACGGAACATCAAAGCCGAATGGAATGAAAAGTTGCACTTAGACAGTATTGGCTTCAAGCAGGGAGACTCGGTCCCACAGGGGACCTACCTGTGCAGGGGTGGAGGGGATGAGGGACCCTGGTCTTAGGTCACGGTTGGCGGGGCAGTGTGCTCGCAGGCCAGCAGAGGGAGCCCTGGAGTCCAAGACGAGCAGGCGCGCAGCCGGCTTTTAGCAAAGAACAGAGAAAAGGGGACTCAGGAAAGCTTGTCTGTGGGACGGGAGGGTTCTAGAAATCGGCACAGCTATTCACGTTGCGCATTCGGTGCTGTCCAGGAAACGAGGTAAAGTTGGGCTATCAGAACTTCGAACAAATGTTTGTGTCCATTTTATTGCCAAAAAATTGCGCTTGATAAGAGTATTTTTCCCCTCAAGTGGTGTAAGGTATGGCTTCAGAAGAGCCCCATTTTGTGTCTTGTAATTTTGAATGATTCTCTTATCTGTAATAAAGCACCAGTCAAGCACAGAATTAGGATTCTGGAAGAAAGGGCTTAATGAGCTCCGACATCTCTATCTGGGGTAGGGAGAGCATCTGATCTTAAGTGTTGTAGAAGGAATTTGTGAGGAAAGATGCAGAATATTTGGTACGACTAAATGGGAAAAAATACGTTAGCCTCTTCTCTTTTCCCGTGTGCGTCATAAGCCAGTTTGCACGGCAACGCCTCCCGTGCCGTGGGTTCAACGCGAAGCACTTTAGTACAGAACTTCAGCTCTTTGTTTCAGATAGGCTGGGTTCTCTTATTAAGGGGAGTTAAAGAAAAAATAGCCTTCTTTCCCCACTTACATTTCTGGCATCAGATGTTCCATAATATATCATCATCTGCAGCAGACGACTTTGGAAATAGCTGACTATTAGCAACTTAATTGCCCTTGAATATACAATGCACACTTGTGCAGAGCGTTCCTGGAGAAGACTGCCAGCGGGCAGTGAAATGAGAAAAAATGTCCCCTTGGGTTACATCTGTACTGAAGTTTTAAAGAAGGAATAAAAGAAGATGTGGCCGTTAATGGAAGTTTTAGCAGGAGTTTAACCACTGTTTGTCACTCCGTTGTAGGCGCCTGTTAGGATTCTTGTTCTGTGTTAAAGGCCCATTAGTATCCGGCGTCTGGGTAAACAGGTATCCCGAGTGCCACTATCCAAGTGTCCGACTTTTTGAGCAATAGCCGTTAAGAAAGGCCTTTAAACCATGCACCTGACAGCAACGGGTTCCTGAGAAAGCCTATTGATTAGATGCGTTTTACGAAGTCCTGAGAATTGTACCTGGGGTTAAATGTCAGCACACGCAGCGTGATCGTACGGCATGTTGGACCCCGAAATCCTTAGGAATCCGGAACGATGCGAGTCAGAGAGCTGAACAGCCAGACGTGCGAAGTCCGTTTGTGCCAGCAGTTGCCCCAGACAGATCTCTTGCGTTTCGCGGCAGTATCTCCAGCAACGAGCGAACTGCGACGCCTCGTTTGGGTCATCTACAAAAAGAGCTCATCTGGAGGGCTGACTGGTGTGCCGATCTGGATGCAAGACACAAAATGTTAATTAACGTCGTACTTGGTCTAATAAACAGCGTCGGTCTTAAGATAGTTACAGGTGCAAGCATAAAAGAGTATTTCGAGTCCTGATAAAGATCAAAGGGCATGGAAAATGGTAGTGAGAAGGTAGAATGTGCTGGACAAGGAGGCCGTGCGCTAGAGGTGGTTCAGTAGTTGAGTCTACCATTCGTTGTGTAGAAAGACATCCTTGTTAGATTTCAATTTCTTTTTTTTTTTTTTTCAACGTTTATTTATTTTTGGGACAGAGAGAGACAGAGCATGAACGGGGGGAGGGGCAGAGAGAGAGGGAGACACAGAATCGGAAACAGGCCCCAGGCTCTGAGCCGTCAGCCCAGAGCCCGACGCGGGGCTCGAACTCACGGACCTCGAGATCGTGACCTGGCTGAAGTCGGACGCTTAACCGACTGCGCCACCCAGGCGCCCCTAGATTTCAATTTCTTAAAAGATTCTTTTTTCTGAGTGAATGTAAAATAAAATTGACATGCTTGTCTGTGGAATCCTGTGGATGTTAAAGCCTTGTACAGGGCTGTGTGACCACTGCCATAGTCGGGACTCGTGACAGTTCCATTACCCCCAAACCTACCTCTTGCCACTCGTTTGCCGTCCTACCGTCTTCCACTCTGGACTCCTGGAAGCCACTGGTCTGCCCTCCATCATCACAGGCTTGTCTTATGGACAATGCCAGATAGATGGAATCGAGAAACAGGTAACCCTTCGACATTGGCTTCCTTCACTCAGCATAGTGCCCTTGAGTGCTTTTGAGACTCATCCAAGATGCCGTGGACACCAGTAGTTCGTTCCTTCCTGTTTATGGTTAGTAATATGGTTGTGAATATACCAGTTTGTTATCCATTCATTAGTAGGAGGACTTTTGAATGGTTTCTAGTTTTTGGTGATGATGAATAGAACTGCTATGGACATTTGTACACACAGATTTTTGTGTGAACATAATTTTTTTTTCTTTTCTTTTTTCTTTTTTTGTTTTTCAGGGAGAGAACCTAAGAGTGGATCAAAGGTGCATGTTGAGGGTACGTTTAAGTTGGAAAAGAAATCTTAAACTGTTTTTCTCCGTACCATTTTGAATTCCCAGTAGCAATGCTCGGTCTAGCTGCTCTGTCTCCTTGCCGACACTCAGTATTATGAGGGGTTTATCTTTAGCCATTTTCGTAGGTGCGTAGGATTAGTTCACTGGGTTTTAATTTACAGGCGCTTAATAGCTAATGATATTGAGTGCCTTTTCATGTGCTTACTTGACATTCACATGAGATCTTAGTAAAGTGTCTATGTAAGTCTCACCCATCGTAAAATTGGGTTGTGTTCTCTTACTCTTGAGTCTTGAGAGTTTTTTACGCGTTGTGGATCCAGTCCTTTGTTGGATATGCGATTTATAAATGCTCCTCCCAGCTCTCTGATGTCTCTTTTTATAAAGACATTAATCCTATCGGATCAGGATCCCACCCTTATGTCATCATTTAGCCTTAATTACTTCCTTAGAGACTCCATCATTTCGCCTTCCTGCATTGACAAGGACTTCCAGTATGATATTGAAGAGGAGCATTGAGAGTGGACATCTTCCTTGTTCATCATCTTAGGGGAGATATTACATCTTTCACCATTAAGTGATATCTGCAGGAGGTATTTCTGTAGATGCCATTGATTAGGTTGGAGAAATCACTTCTATTTCTAGTTTTCTAAGAGGTTTTTTTGTTTGTCTGTTTTCGTTTTTGTTTGTTTGTTTTAAATCATGAATGGATGTTGAATTTTATCATTTTTTTTGGTGACAATTGACATAACATGTAGTTTTTCTTCTTTATACTCTTAGCATACTCTTAACTGATTGACTTTCAAATACTGGACCAGTCTTGCATTACTAGGACAAATTCCATTTGGTCACAGTACGTTATTTATTTTACATCTGTTGATTTGATTTGATAACGTTTTATTTAGAATTTTTGCATCTATGTTCATGAGATACATTAGTTAGTAGTTATATTTTCTTGTAGTGCTTGTCTGGTTCAGTTACCAGGTGTCACAAAAACAGTGTTGAGAAATATTCCCTTGTCTTCTATTTTCTGAAAGAGATTGTGTGGAGCTAGTGTTATTTCTTTTTAAATGATTGGTAGAGATCACCACTAAACCATCTGGATCTGAGGATTTTCTTTTGTGAAAGTTTTAAACAACAATTTCAAATTATGTAATGTAGGACTATTAAGGTTTTCTGCTTCTTCTTGAATGAGTTTTGGTACTTTGTGGTTTTGGGAATTGATTCATTTCATTTCAAGTGAAGACTTTATGTGAGTAAAATTGTTCTTAGTATTCTCTTACTATTCTTTTTATATCTGTGATGTTTGTCTAGATTGATCACCTCTCTTTCATTCCTGGTGTTGATAATTTGAGTCTTTTTGTTTTGTTTTGTTTTTACTTTTGTCAGTTGGGTTTGAAATATATCAATTTTATGGATCTTCTTAAAGAACTAGCTTTTTGTTTCATTTATTTTTCCTGTTTTTTTTTTCCTTTTTTACAATTTTGTTTATTTTTAAAAAAATTTTTAACGTTTTTATTCATTTTTGAGAGACAGAGAGAGACAGAACACTAGCGGAATAAGGTAGAGAGAGAGGGAGACACAGAGTCCAAAGCAGGCTCCAGGCTCTGAGCTGTCAGCACAGAGCCTGATGTGGGGCTCGAACCCACAAACCATGAGATCATGACCTGAGCCAAAGTCGGACACTTAACCAACTGAGCCATCCAGGTGCCCCTTATTTTTATTCTTATCTTTATTATTTCCTTCCTTCTTCCTGCTTTGGGTTTATTTTGCTCTTTTTTCTAGTTTCATAAAGTGGAAGCTTAGATTTTGACCTGAGTCCTTTCAAATTTTCTAATATAAGCATATAATGCTAAAAATTTTCTTCTGAGCCACTCCCTCAGTTTTAAGAAAAGCAAGTAAGAAATATGTAGTCAATTTATTTTCAAGAAAGCAAATTCTAGGCTCTTTCCTTCCCACCCCAGCCAATTAAGTATTAAAAAATCCCTATTGTGTCCCTAAAGTGTAAGGGACTGGAAAAGAGCTCAGAGTCTATCACATATCCTTTACTATGCATTTCTATTTCTATGGCATTATTGTGATCTTGAGTCTTGAAGAAAAAGTTAAATAATATTCTATAGGTTATGTCTGCTGTGTCATGAGATAAATGCACAATACATTTTAGTAAGATCTCTGTAAGTGCCACTGATTTAACTTTCTGCTTTCATTGCTCAGAATTCCTTATGGTGAGGTGGCTGGTGTTACATGGCGTTACGACACTTCAGTAAGAAAATACTTCAGACCCATTAGAACTGCCAAGGGAACTCCATGTTTATAAGAATTTCTCTTCAAAAATTTTCAAAGTTTATTGTATTTTTGAGAGAGAGAGAGGGAGAGGGCATGGGTGGGAGAGAGTCAGAGAGGAAGACACAGAATCAGAAGCAGGTTCCAGGCTCTGAGCTGTCAGCACAGAGCCCTACGCGGGGCTCGAACGCAAAACTGCGTGATCATGACCTGAGCTGAGTCGGACGCTTAACGCACTGAGCCATCCAGGTGCCCCATAAGAATTTTTTCTGAGAGAAATCCAAACTGTGCGTACAATTCTATTTCAATAATGATTTTAAGAAGAATTTGTGCAGCAGGGGACCTTACTTTACACTCTTCCAAATGATTTGCTTTCAGGGCTTCCTTGGACGAGAGAAGGAGTCTCTTGAACACACCATCCCAACTGGGTGTAGCATCCACCCTCCCTACTTTAGACAAGATCAGGGGCGTTCAGGGTGGTATGGCTTTAGACCACCCTTGCTATTCAAACACTGAATTCCTTTGTTCTCTGGAGATTTAGCAATGGCGAACAGTGCTTCCTGACTTTTGGCTCATTTATTTTGGGAGTGAATTTTTTATCACAGTAAAATATATGTCACACAAATGTTACCATTGTAACTATTAAAAAAATTTTTTTTTGATGTTTATTCATTTTGAGAGACAAAGAGAGTGTGAGCAGGGGAGGGGCAGAGAGAGAGGGAGAGAGAGATTCTGAAGCAGGTTCCAGGCTCTGAGCCATCAGCACAGAGCCCGACGTGGGGCTCGAACCCACGAACCGTGAGATCATGACCTGAGCCGAAGGCAGACGCTCAATCGACTGAGCCACCCAGGCGCCCCGCGTTGTAACCATCTTTAAGTGGCATAGGTGCCAACAACCATATTTATATTGTTGTACAACCATCACTGCCATCCATGTCTGGAACTTTTCCATCTTTCTCAATGGAAACTCTCTACTCATTGAACACCACCTTCTTATCCCCCCTCCCTGTGGCTGCTGGCACCCACTTGGGTCTCTAGGAATGTGACTACTCTCAGTACTTCATAGGAGTAAAGCCATACAGTACTTGTTCTTTTGTGTTGGTTTATTTCACTTAGCATAATGTTTTCCAGGTTCATCCATGTTTTATCATGTGTCACAATCCCCTTCCTTTTTTATGACTGAGTAGTATACCATTGTTTGTACGTGCTGCACTGTGCTTATTCATTCATCGGTTGGTGGAGACTTGGGTTGTTTCTAGCTTCTAGCTCATTTGGCAGAAAAACATTCTGAGTTTCCTTTCAGCATATGGGTATGCGGCAGGAAAGTGCTTCTGTAGCCTTGAAGCTATTAGAAAATCTTGGATCTAACTTATTGGAGCACTAACCATGCCTTTACAGCTCATTATATCTATGGTACAGAGCTCTAGTTCCCTGTAGGGGATGGCAGGGGCCATATTAGAATCTCCTGGGGAACTTGTCCAAATGTTCCTTCTTCCTCTTCCTTCCAAGTTGCTTTACTGTTGGGAGTGGATCATAAGTCTTACTTGTGTTGGATGAAAGTTTTTTTTGAGACCCATGGACATAGACTCAGGAATATTTCTGCAATTGATTCCTTATATTAACACTTGGAATTATCTTGGCTGGAAACATCCAAGCTTGTCATTCCTTAAATTTCTGTATTTACTCCCTGGGGCATCCTTAGTTTTCTCACTACTTTATTTTTAGTGCACTTTGTGCACACTTTTCCCCATGTGGTTCTGCTTGGATTCATCTGTTTCTTCAGAGTAGAAGTTGTGTGATTTCTTCTAAACCGTGATCGGATACCGCAGGGGGAAGAAAGCTAGGGTTATCTCACATCATTGCAGGGACGGGAAAAGCAGGATTTTGACAGCTGTAGATAGAGGTGGTGAGCATTTCAGTTTTGGGGACAGAATTAGCAAAGCTGCAGGGCTATGGAGGTATAATACAAGTGTTCAGGGTTCTAAAGAGGAGGAAGTTGAGGAGAAGAGAGAAATATTCCATCTCCCAGAATTTCTTATTTCTTAAAAAATTTTTTTAAATGTTTTTATTTATTTTGAGACAGAAAGAGACAGAACATGAGCAGGGGAGGGGCAGAGAGAGAAGAAGGCATGGAATCCGAAGCAGGCTCCAGGCTCCTAGCTGTCAGCACAGAGCCTGACGTGGGGCTCAAACTCATCAACCGTGAGATCACGACCTGAGCCGAAGTCAGATGCTTAACTGACTGAGCCACCCAGGCGCCCCATTGAATTTTTATTTTTTTTCTGGCTTGAATGTCCACCTACACCCCCTGAACCTAAGCTCGGCCATAGGTCCAAGTCCTCCCTAATGGCCCCAACCCTTCTCTACGCCTCTGGGATGTGCCCCCAGCTTTGCATTGCAGGTGATCTTTTCCTCTCTTGCCATTGAACTGGGGTTGGGTGTTCTCATCCTTCCGGCAAAGCCTGTGAGGTCCTCATGCCTCTTCCCATTGAAGGAGCTGACACCACCATAGCTTGAAAAGAAATTCCTGACTGGTGAATGAAAATACTGGAGAATAATTTGAGACATACAACTATTGAAAGCGAACTTGCAGATGAATATTTGAGGAAATAAAACAAACAGTATTCCATAGAAAAATAGACTGTGTCTTAGGATGCAGACTATTTCATTTTTGTGACCACCCATCTACCTTCTGTATTAATGTACAGAAAATGTTGGAAAGTCTCTTTACCAAGATGGTAAGAGTTGTTAATTCTGAGGAAAGTTCAGATGATTTTATTTTCTACGTTAGGGTTTTCATAAATTACCTGTGGCCCCCTGCCCCTTCCACAACAGACTGTTTCACAAGGGCAGAAACTGTGTCTTTTGTATGTCTGGTGTGGAGCAAAGGCCTGGCTCCCAGTGGGTATTTGTTGAATGAATAAGTGAGCGACTCATATAGTTACGGTGAAAAAAAATCTAGTCTCCTTAAAATCTGGTTTAAAAATCTCTGAGGGGGTTTACAATGAGTAAGACATGGCATAGGCCTCTGCAGTTTGTGAAATGGTATATAAGAACCAACATGCGGGGCGCCTGGGAGCGGTGAAGTTGGTTGAGCATCCAACTTCAGCTCAGGTCATGATCTCACGTTTCATGGGTTCAAGCCCCACATCGAACTCTGTGGATGAGTTAGAGCCCCACGTCAGGCTCTGTGCGGACAGCTCAGAGCCTGGAGCCTGCTTCAGATTCTGGGTCTCCCTCTCTCTCTGCCCCTTCCCAACTTGTCCTCTGTCTCTCTCTCTCTCACTGTCAAAAAATAAACATTTAAAAAAGTTAAAAAAAAGAAAAAGAACCAACATGCTATAACTATTATGTCCATGGAAAGATCTCCAGGCCTCTTCTGGTTCGAGTCCTCGGGCACCACTCCAGCTCGCTCAAGGAGCCCCTTTCAAACGTTTCCTTGCTTCCACCCCTTTCTGGAAGTCTGGGTAACCTGGGCTCATGGTGAATGCAGATTTATTCTACTCCACGTTACCCTCTCTTAGAGCTAATTTAGCAACACGCACACCCTTTCTCAGGATTTCTATCAGGTGGCGGTGAACTTTTAACGAAGGTAATAGAAAACATTTCTCTGGCCGAGAAAAAGGAGGGAATTTGAAATGCATTTTGACCTCATCAGCTTCTTTCATCTGATCTCTGTAATCAGTTTTAGAAAAAGCACATGGCTGTCCTGTTATATCTTGATACAGAACAGTTTTGGTGTCCCATAGAAAAAAAAAATCAGAGAACTGTTTCCAATCTTGAGAGATAATGGGGGTTCACTGGAGGGTGACGGGGATGGTCTGTCTCTTCCGCGGCCCCATTTCGGGGACAGTGAGCTGGAGGGACTCCACTCCTCAGTATGGCTCCATCCTGGTGACGGGTGGTAGGGGCGCATTCCCCCTCCCCCCCCCCCATGAGGGCATATTGAGGTTTGCCTTCTGAGCTGTATGTCCTTCCTCCTTCCAGTCCTATCCACTAGCTGCCTCGGCCCATCTGCAACTGAACTGGGCGAGACTCATTCCCCCGGAGTTTGTGTTTGGCGAATGGCTCTGTTCCCCAGCTAATGGCAAGGTCAGAAACCTGGAAATTATTCCAGGTTGTTCTTTCCCTTGACCCACAAGAATCAGTGTGCAAGGCACTAACAAACTAGTAATGGCAGCAAACGTTTGTTGAGCGTTTCCCTGGTGCCAGGCACGAAGAGCTTTCCACGAGGTCGGTACCGATGGAGAGACAGAGGCACGAGAAGGAGAGTAAGCAGGGGAGCTGGGCTGAGACGGAGGTGTGAACCTTTCTGCTCCTGAGATGAAGCCCCAGAGGTTCACTGGGGTCAGATCGTGGAGGAGCGTTCAGGCCATGCTAACGAAATTGCACTTTATTCCTCAGCAAAGGGAAACCATCACAGGATTCTAAGTGGGGGACACAGGGAAGCATCATGTGGTTTCCATTCTGGCTGCAGGTGGGTGAAGGATTGGAACAGGAGGGTGGCAGGACGGGCAGGCAGGAAGGAAGCCAATAACATTGCAACAGCATTGGCCAAGAGCTGCAGAGAGCTTGAAATAGAGCAGGGGCAATGAGGACAGGCAGGAAGGGGTGAGGTCGAGAGCCGTGTGAGCACAGCCAAGCCTGGGTGCAGAGCAGGGGAGGGGGACGCAAGGAATGGGGAGTAAGCCGGGGCTTCTCATCTTCTCCTGTGTCCAGTTGTTTGCAGCTCTTCCGGGTCATACATCTTTCAACTTCGTCCCAATTATCAAATTCCTACATGTCTATTATAGACTTTAGAGTATAGAAAAAAAATATGTTACATTCCACCATTCAGTGAAAATCATTATTGACATTTTTGTACACACCAAACATAAAATATATTAATATATATTAATATTTGGTATATATTTATATATATACACACATAGCATATATACTATGTACATATCCTAGACCTTTTTTTTTGAAGACTGACCGACCTCCTGAGTTGTACATACATGCGTATGTTATATGTGGTGTGCACGTGACATACGTACATATATAAAGTACATATATATAGTTGAGTTTTATTTTACAAAGACAAGGGTCAGGGTGCCTGGGCAGCTCAGTTGGTGAAGTGTCTGACTCCTGGATTCGGCTCAGGTCATGATCTCATGAGTGAGTTCAAGCCCTGAATCCGGCTCTGTGCTGACAGTGTGGAGCCTGCTTGGGATTCTCCCTCTCTCTTTGCCCCTCCACTGCTCGCTCTCTCTCTCTCTCTCTCTCTCTCAAAATAAATAGGTAAACATAAAAAAAAAGGGTCATAGTTTACACAAATATACGTACATGTATACATACATACATATATACATACATACATGTCTTTAGCTTAAAAAGTCACAATGTCCAGTTTGTTTAATATTTTTTGTTGCCTGTTATTTTAATGGATGTATAATGGTACTCTCTCTTTCTCTCTGTGTAACCATCCCATAATTAATTTGATCAATTCCTTATTGCTAAACATTTATGTTGTGTCTGAATTTTTGCTCCCATCAGGAACTCTGCAATGAACCTCCTTATTCAGTATTTAAATCTTTGTATTTTCTGGGCTCAAGTTTGGCTCATAAATACCATCAATTCAGAAGTGGTTTTTTATTTCAAGATGAATTATCACAAGTGGATTTGGTGAGTCAATAGGCAGGGGAATATTTAGGGCATTGGTTGCTAGTTGTTGCCGAATTGCTGTTTAGAGAGAGAGGGTCACTCAATCGCATTTCTACCACAAATGAACGACATTTTCCCAGTTATTATAAATTTCCAAATCTTTGCCAAATTTCATTTCCTGGACTACAAGTGAGGATGAACATTTGTTCATATGTTAATTGGTTAGTTATGTTCTTTTGTGAATTGCCTGTTCATGTCTTTTGTCCATTTTTTCTACGGGGGTGTTTTCCTTTTTTGACTTTTTTTTTTTTTTAAAGGATTTGTTTTAATTAAGACTTTGGGGATGGAAGAGATAGAAACAGGCTTGAGTCAGGACAGGTAAGGATGGGAGATTGTTGACAAAAAGGGAACAAGGAGAGGACACTTGGCTTCATCTGAACAGGAGCCGGCAAGTAAAGCCTCCAGAACCCAGCGACTTGCCATTCTCTTCACTCCTAAAGGCCACTTGGTGTCACCTCCTTGCTGTTCTCCTGATGCTACCTCATCCTCCTGCCCCGAATGGCATTTTCTCCCTGCTCATCTTACAGGTGACCCAACATGGTGAGCAGCCCGGTCCTTCTTCTAGCACCTTTCAGCTCTGCACCCCCAATGTTTGGTGTCTCTAAAGACAGACTGATGAGTGAAGCCCTCCCTTGAACGAGGCCACAAGAGGGGCCGGCCATGGCTTGACTGTCGTGATGTCACACATCCACCCTTGTTTCCATCAGACCCTTGTAGGTCCACAGGTGGGGCCAGTGTTCTAGATGGGACCATGAGAAGGGCAGGCAGTGAAGCACAAATGATACAAACATCAGACTTTTGCTTGTCAGATGGGATAGGCATGTTTTCCGCCTGGGTATGTATGTTTCCTGGCAGTTAATTTCTCAACATTATTTCTGGAATGTGTTCACGTCTCTCCCTCCCCTGATGAAATGGCCTTCCTCTGGTTCTTCATTCCTTCTGTCCTGATCATTGCCTCCTGGCCTCCATGCCTCTAGTTACAGCCCTGCCCACTGTTTTGTCTCCCCCCTGCCAGCAAGGGTCTCCCCAAAATGGAAACCATCCTAGGACCCTTCCCTGATTTAAATCTTCCAGTGGTTCCTCATAACCTTCTGGACAAAGTCCAAAGTCAACATGGCACCATGTCCCTCCTCCTCCTCATCTCAGATGATGCCTGATGCCACTGTAGACACCTGTGTTCTAGCCACAGATGGCCCCCTTCTGCCTGGGATGTCTTCATCTTCTCTTTCTGACAAAGCTAGTATATGTTCTTCAATAATCACTGTAGTGTCACTTCTTTGCTTTTCGTAACACCTACTTGGGCGGCATGAGTTTTTCTTTGTTATACCTTTTCTTTCTTTACTTTGCCCAGGAGCATCCTGGGTTAGAATTGTCCCATATGCTCTTCTTCCAGGTGGGACATCCTCATGGATCAATGTCCACCTTTCTATTTCCCAACCCCTGGAAATGGGGTTGAGTTAATGTTGCCCCACGAATGAACAAAGGGTTCATACGTGGGCAGTTTGGTCGGTGGAATATCCCGGTTAATGGAGAGTCATCATAAATACGTACTACCATTTTCCATATATTGAAGGATGATTAACTGGATCTACCAACAACAATATCCTGAATTCCAATCCAATCTCTGACAGATCAGATGGATTTCAGGAGTGTGTTGCACTTGGCTGGGAAGAACAGAGACTGAGCACGGGGCTGTGAGACTGGCAGCCCACTTGGGAATCCTGGCTATCCTCCACACCTGCTGTGTGATCTCCAGCAGGTCAGTGGGTCTCTACCAGAGGCGAGCTCATAGGAGGATTGACCTCTTAGGGCAATGAGGGCACAGGGAGGGAAGGCAGGTCACATGGTCCATTAAGGGCTTGGCAGAGCTTAATGCATGTTAGAGTTTATTAATGTGAATTATAATTACTAATATATTTGTACCATCAGAGTGCTTGTCACCAGTGGGACTGCCTCATATAGCACCGCGGATAGAGCAGGAAAACATGATTACTCCCGTTTCTAGTTGTTTCAATTCTGGACAAAGAGCAACTTGAATTGCACCTCGGAACTCCCTGTTGTATACACCTGCCCTTGCTTTCAGAGGCAGCTTCGACTGTCAGAGGAGGTTTAGATTCGATGCCCCCCACCCCTTTCCCTTCTTGGTGCTGGTATAACATTCTGACCGCTACTCGCTTAAGCGGGAGGGGGTCCCTGGAGCCGAGCACCTGCCTCCTCTGCCGTGTACAGAGTCTCATCAGGTGCGACAATCTGTCAGTGGCCTGGCATTTGCATTTCCTCGCTGTGTGTGGGGCCTCCCTGAGCCCCACCTGCTGTGAGCTGTAACTCCCTCGCCCCGGGAAGGTGGCGACTGGACATGAGATTAATTCTAGACGATCCAGTCCAGCACTTGCCCGGAAATGTCCTACACGCTTTTGCTGGTAAAACCATCTCATGTGCTCAGAGAGCAGCCAAGTGATGAGCACGCTCAGAGATAGGGAGTGTGGCTTGTTCACATCAACCTGAGCTAAGAGGAAAATCATTTGTGCGGACAGTAGCTACGGGGCAGCCATGAGGTATGATGGCCACCATGGTTTCCCGTCTGCATGCTCCAAATACATGAAGCGTTTCATTGCTGAGCCTGGGTTGTGATGGGAAGAGATGCATTTGCTCCTGTCTCTCTAGACTCCCAACTTCTGCTGCTTCATCCTTAATGGGACCCCATGCCCAAGACGCTCCCAGCTCTGTCAGGATCAAGATCTTTCTCTTTAAGCCTTGGCTCAGCAACCCATGGCCCCTGGGCCAAGAGTCCAGCCTGACTCTTGTTTCTATGGGACCTGTGATCCAGGAATAGTTTGTAAGTTGTTGGGGAAAAAAAAAAGTCAAGGGGAAAATATTTTTTGCACCACGATACCCACTTGAGTGACATCCGTCCACGCATCACCCACGGCTTCCTTCACACAGAGTGGAATTGTTGGAATGGAGACTCGGCAGAACCCAGTCTAGTTACTGAGAGCTTGCCCACCAGGGCTTTAAAGTAACCACATGTCTTTGTCAATGACAGTAGCTCTGTGGCTTTCTACTTGTGTCTTCTGAAAGGAGTTCAAAACTGGCGTGTGACCACGTGGGAACGTGGGGGGTGAGGTCCTCCATGGACCAGCTTGCTCTATCCTCCATCACTGCGTCTACACCAGGAACTAGGTCAATGTGCCTGTAATTGTTCCGCTTCACAGCCACGCACACGACCTCAGCTTTCTGGTCGTCTTCTTGGCGGATCTGACCTGGGGATGTTCTTGGACTCCATACTGTAGGCTTCACTACAGCAGGTCCCAGGGTTGCCCATGACCTTCAGGTCCAGCCAGGCCTCCAGGCATGTTGCCCAGGTCTGCTCGTTTGCACGGAGCTGTGGGTCACTATAGAAGTTTCTGGAAACCTTGCATTTGTTGGTTTTCTGGCAAGGCTAGGGCGGGCCTGCAGAGCCTCTTGGAGGGGAACAGAGTTGGTGGGCCATCTGCTGTCAAGCCAGCCCGAGATGGGAGACCGCCTCACGGAAACCAGGGAGCTGCCTATGGGGTTTGAAGACTCCAACCAGTCATCTTGTCCATCTGTATGTGGGCGTGTCTACAACGCAGGGAGGGCGGTAGGGGTTGTAGGTGCAGGAGGCACACAGCCTGGCTCGGCTCGATAACTGCCACTACTTGTATCCAGAGGAAAAAGTGAAGCCAACCCGAGTCTCTTCTGTACCCTGCTTGCTCTGAGTCTGGCCACGCCTGGAGGCCCCGCATGGTGCTCCCGTCCCCAGATGACCACCCCGTCATCCTCTCCCATCTGGAACACCAGCCATGACAGGACTGTAAGCTGTAATAGCCCTTCGCCCTCCGGATGACAGAGATTGGATATGAGCTTGGCCCTGGGAGGTTGACGCTGTCTTGAATGACCCTGCCCTTTAAAAAGGACAGCGACGGTGGGTGTGTTGGCTTGTCGCTGTGGGAGCACCCACCAGTCCCAGGCTCTCAGTCCTGGCTGCCTTCATGGGGGTGGAGGTTGTGTCATTTACTGGGTCACAGGTTTGTGGAGTGACCAGCAGCTCTTCAGTTTGCCGGGCACAAGGCTCTACTGGGAAGGTCCCACACAAACTGGGATGTTCGTCACCCTACGGGTATTCTGTTCCATTCAAGGATGACTCTGCCCTGTGACACTGGCTGCAATGACCTTATTCAGTTACTTATTGACACTTTGCCAGGCTGGGTATCAGAGTTTGAAGGTGCAGATTTCACCACCAAGCGGGCGGCCCAAGCAGACCGCCAAGCAGAGGCTGCTCGACACCTCACGACGCCCAGAACGGCCCCCGCGACACAGAATCGTCTGACCCCAGAGGTCAACAGTGCCGGGTGAAGAGACAGCTCTGGGGGGTGAAGGGAAGCAAGACAGGCAGATGATATTATCTTTCTTAAATATTTAGACAGCTTGGCTTATATCGTGCTTTCTTTCACTGTTATAGGAAGCTCACTTACTGATGAGATCAACATCCAATCAGCCTCATTGCGAGCTCTGTCTATGGGTGTTATAGAACAGGAGGAAGCTGGGCATGCTTTGGTTGCTCCAGAAGATTCTACTGAGGAATTTGGGCAAAGAACCTTTCTGGTGAGCTGAAGGTCTTCTGACTCCTCTAACCTTGACAGAGCCTGCCAGAAAGGCCAGCTTATTTTTTAGGGGTTTTGCCTGGGACCCGGGATGCAGGTTCCAAGGCACTTCTTCTTACCGTCTGCAGAGGTACTTGCATTTAACATTTATTTATTTTTGAGAGACACAGAGAGACAGAGCATGAGCGGGGGAGGGGAAGAGAGAGAGGGAGACACAGAATCTGAAGCAGGCTCCAGGCTCCCAGCTGTCAGCACAGAGCCTGATGCGGGCGGGGCTCGAACCCACAAACTGTGAGATCATGACCTGAGCCGAAGTCGGGTGCTCAACCGACTGAGCCACCCAGGCGCCCCGAGGTACTTGCATTTAAAAAAAATTTTTCTTTTGGAGTAACTTCAGACTCATAGGAAAGTTGAAAAAAATAATACAAAAGTTCCCTTTGCCCGGAGTTACCAAGTTTACATTTTTACCACACTTGTCTTATTGTTACCATCTGAGAGTATCCTGGGGACACGATGCCCCTTTATCCCTACACACCTGAGTGCGTGTTTTATAAAAGCAAGAACATTCTCTTACGTAACCACAGCACAGTGGTCAAAATAAGGAAATTAGAGTTGATACAACGATATCATCTAATCTATACCTCTTGTTTCTCACCAACTGTTATCTTCATGTTCTTTCTAGCACGTTCCGTCTTCCCCGTTGTCCCAATGAACCCGTCTCCTTAGACTCCTTTAGCTGAAAACAGTTCCTTGGGTTTTCTTGTCCTCTATGACCTCGACAATTTTGAGGAGCACAGAACATTATTTTATAGAACGTCCCTCAGTCTGGGTTTTTCTGATGTGTCCCCCTGTGAGGACATAAGGTTATGCATTTTTAACCAGGATCCTGGGAAAGGGGAGTGGTTCAGCCTCTCGGATCATGTCAGGGGAAAATGGCGGCTACCTGTCCCCTCACCACCAAAGAGAACTTTCCCCAGGTTTCTTTAAGGTTATTACCTTCACCTTTGCCATTACTAAATGTCTTCAGGGAGGCTCTTTGAAACTCCTTAGTTCTCTTTATCTTTTGTTATGAAAATTTCACTAGTTTTACATCCATGAATGCTTCTCCCTTGAAACTATTATTATTATGATTGTTTTGCTCAAAAATCCATTCTGCCTTCTCCTGTCCATCAGATTTCTCCTGTAGAGATGAGCTTTCTCCCTCTTTCTCGTACAATTTATATCCGTATGAACTCCTGGATTCTTATTTTGTTCTATGGGCTATGACCCAGTACCGTGATTATTTAGTGTGATGCTCAGATTGTCCTAGATCTTGCCATTGGGGGCCGGCTCCTGTGTCCCTTTGACACGCCCCACTCTTTTCTTCAAATACTCCCCTAACTTCTGTGCAGTGTGGTGTTCCAGATTCATCTTATCCTTTTCCTGCACCAGCCTGGAAGCCAGTCATTCCTCCAAGAAGCCCTGTTTCCTTCTATTGGGGAATAGGATTTAGAAACCAAGATCTGAGCTCTGGGGGTGCCCATGGCAACCGTCTTCTTGCAGACTCTGTCGTGAGCAGACAGAGGTAGGAAGTGTGTGTGTGTGTGTGTGTGTGTGTGCGTGCACGTGCACACACACATGCATATCATCTGCCTATCTTCCTATGTATCTATGTGTCTATCTACTATCTATCTATCATCTATCTTTTCTCTCTTTCTCTCTCTCCCCATCCATCCACACTGACACTTCCAATGCCAATCCAACACCATGGGATTCATTCTGCATTTCCTCCTGTCCACATTTCTAACTCCCTCTTCCAACAATGGAAAACCTGGCTCCCATTGTTCAATTTGTTTACTGTTTGCTCAGTCCTGCAATACACATAGAAGGGTTTTGGAACCGCTAACTTATGCCACTGTGAAAAACAAATTGACTCATTGAGTTTCCGTCTTTTAAAAATCCTTTTGTGTTTGTTTATTACTTTGTTTGTTTTCAGCCTAAAGGACTAAAGTATGAACATAGTAGTGTGTTCAAAAGTTACTGGAATTACTTTTTGTTTCTCTTTCTTCAGTATGCTTATATAATTTGTCCTAAATACACTTGGGTTCATCTGTTTTTGTTTGTATTCCATTTTGGGATTTTGCTAAAACTCTTTTGAGTATGTGAATCGACAAGGCTCTAGAAATCAGAGCTATACAAACATCTCCCTCAGAGGAGTGTCCCTTGCCCCTTACCCTCCACCTTGGCCCCCATCCCCTTTTCTTTCTACCTTTTCCTTCTAGCCACTGTGGGTGCCCATCTCATTAATTTTCAGTTTATCCTTCCTGTGCTTTCTGTCTGCACAAATGAGATCACGTATACTTTATCTCCTCCCTTTTCCTTGTGCACAAATATATGTACTTTTTTGCGTTTTCCTGTGTCCACTTGACCGTGTGCTGAGTAACACTAACTCACGAGGCTCTCCTCCTTCTCACACTGCGTGTTACTCTTGTGTGTGGACTTGCTGTCTTGCGTGCGGCCATTGGGTTGCTTCCAATATTTTGCAACGCAGCGCTGTCGTAAAAAGCTTTGCGTAGACCTCTTTTCGTGTTGTCATTGTTTAGTTTGATGCTCAGACTGTATCTTGAGGGGAGGTGTATCTTGAAGGGGAGATTTCAGATGCCAGAAGGCTAGGGAAGGAGGATTGGCCATACGTACTTTCTGCCACTGCTCTACCCGCCACAGGCTTTACCAGCTTGCCCCCCACAGCAGTGGGCAACAGCACCTGATCGCCCACCGTTTCTCCAACAGGATGTTCTGTCATACTGTCTGATAGATGGGTATGTCTCCAGCTGCGTGGTCCGGCAAGGGTGGGGGTGGGCGGAGAAGCATGTTCCTGGACCTCACTCACCTTGTGCTGTCGGCCCCTACCTTCAGGGTGCAGAAACCCCTCCCCAGAAGTGCCCGGGGAGCTTCTGACCTGGAAGCCTCTCTGCTCCTGCTGGGTCCCTAACTTCTGGACACGGGCAGGTGGCGGGGGGCAGGGGCAGACCCGTTGCGTTCTGGGTGGCTCCGTTGCCCACGGAAAACCTTCACAGCGTCAGAGATGGGCAGAGTTGTCTCAGGTCCCGTGTAGTCTGAGCAGGAAGGCAAGGTGCACACAGCTCAGGCCTGTTTGAACGTCCCGCAGAGTCCATGCACTTCCATTGGGAGCTCAGTAGAGTGGCCCCCAAGCCTGCTGGTCAGTGGGGCTTTGGGAACCGAGCTGGTTTACGCTCAACTACCTAGCCTTACTCTTAGACATGGGCCCACAGCGCTGGAGTCAGGGGGACTGACGGCTACGAGGTGGGGCCCGGTGGGGTGGGCTTGTGTGCCAGGGGTGGGCGGTCCCCCCTCCCGCCCCCCGCCCCCCCAAGAAGGAGGAAACAAAAGCAAATGCATAGGCCATGTGGACACATCCAGAAATCTTGAAGGAAGAGGCTTCCTTCTACAAGTACGTCTCTTAACCAAATGGAACATTAGAAATCCAGTGCTTATCCTCAGAAGATTGTGAAGCAGTGTGGTTCCTGGGAAGCAGGCTCATTTTTTTTTTTAATTTTTAAAGTTTATTTATTTATTTTTAGAGAGACAGAGACAGTGCAAGTGGGGGAGAGAGAGAGAGAGAGAGAGGGAGAGAGAGAGAGTCCCAAGCAGGCTCCACGCTAACAGTGCAGAACCTGATGTGGGTCTTGAACTCACCAAACCGTGAGATCATGGCCTGAGCCGAAACCAAGAGTCAGACACCGAACTGGCCGAGCCCCGCTGGTGCCTCTTGGGACGTGCTAAGTGAGAATAGTAGCAAGGGAGAAGCGGAGAGAGCACAGCATTTATGGGGGAATTGAACATTGCTTCGCTGAGCCCTGGCAGAACGAGTAGGCGAGAAACGAATCAAGGCGTAGAAGGATTTAAATAATGGAATTAATGGGGATGCGATGATGCCGGTGTTGGTGGAGTTTATCGAGATAAATCACGTTTTCAAACATTCATGAAATGTGCACAATATTTGCATATCGTGCAAGGAACACTCACAGTACTCAGAGAAACTCTCCGACTTCCCAGCGGTAGAAACCAACCAGTCCGCATTCTCTATTTCGGATTCAGTGAAAGCAGCAACTATGGATATGTGTTTGAACAAACCAAAAAATGCTCCAACCTACCTGCTAATCCAAACACAGCATAACACTCTCTCATACGAAAATTGGCAAAGAGAAAGTAAAAAAATACAGATACCGGTAGAAAACACAGAAAATGATTCGAAGGAGAATCTTATGTTGGTTACCGCCGGTCAAAAGGTACAAATTTCAGTGACGAGTGAGTTTTGGGGACCTCGTTAATGTCCAGCTTGGTGATTACAGTTACCAATAAGGGGTTATGTGCTTGAACGTTCCTAAGAAGGTAGACCTTAAATGTTCTCCCCACCAAGAAGAAATGGTAATCACGTGAGACACGATGGAGGCGTTAGCTAACACTAGCTTTGCGGCGTGTAAGTGTATCAACTCAGCGTGCCCCGCATCCTAAACTTACACAATGTAAGTGACAAATAGGTTTCAGCGAAGCTGGAAACAAATCTTGGTTTCTTTCAGAGTAGAAAGCAGAGGAAAATTCACACCCTTACAACTTTTATTAACTAACAAGAAAGAATAAGGCACAAATAGAAGGTATTTTTTTAAAAAGACTAACACAATCGTATAGGCTCTTCTACGATTTGTTTTCCCCTGCACGTTACAACTCACCACGAATACCTTTCCATTTAGGACATAAGAAATCTTTCTTCTTTTATTAATGGTGAAATAGTCTATAGCATGTGGTATTAGAGATTATTTATATAGTATTATTAGGATTATAGAGTATTTATATAGAATATTATATAACATTACAGATTATTTACACCCCCACCTCCAGCAATGCACACTTAGATTTTTTCTGTGTTTTTCAATCACAGGGGGTGTTGCGTTGGGCCTCTTGTTAAATATTTTTGTGCAATCTGCAAGTATTTCTATAAGCGTAAATTTCTAGGTGTGTGATTGCTGGGTCAAAGGATATGTGCATTGAAAACATTAGTAGCCATTGCACACCCCTCTGATAGATGATACTTGTCTGTATTCCCACTGATGTTACCGGAGCGCCCCTGGTCCTTCCACAGTCACCCAGGGCCGGCAGCTGGGGTTCCCCGCCTTCCCTCCTGAGTGTGTGCTTGGGTTGGGCTGACCACCCAGCGCAGGAGGAAGATGTGGAAGGGGAGGAAGCGAGCACAGGCAGCCCGCCTCTCGGTGTCACAGGACATTGGCTCAGACAAGGCGTGGACTCCTAGAATTCCAGACCGGAACTGGCAGTGGGGGGGGGGGGAGAGTTTCAGGAAACAGAGGGAGCCTGAGAAGTCCATTCGGTTGAGGACACATGAAAGATGATGGTGCCTCTTGGGCACAAAGCAAGACATATGCCTCTGATTGTGACATCGTAAGTGCCAGCCCTGCGGCAGTCCTCGAACAAATCCATGAGAAGAGATGTGTTGTGCACCTACCTGTGTCCTGCACGTGGCCGTGAACCGAGCAGCAGCAATCCCTCAGGGAATGCCGGTGTCGGCGTGCTGTGTCCTTCAGCCCCGGGACCGCTGGCCCCGCCACTCACCGTGGCAGCCGCGGGTAGTGGCCTGGGGCGGGGGAGTGGGGGTCGGGAGGCCAGCCTGCTGGTGCCCAACTGTGGCCCACCTGTCACAGAGCCACAACCCCCCTGCCATCTCAGAAGGTCCCCGTGGGACCCCCACACATCCTGAGACGAACCAGCTCATTGTTTCTCTTAGCTCCCCGAATATTCTTTTAAGATCGTTATACATAGTAATGAATGTATTTTAGAAAATGTACATAAGCACAATTAAGAATATAAGTGGGGGGGGCGCCTGAGTGGCTACACGGGTTGAACATCTGACTCTTGGTTTAGGCTCAGGTCCTGATCTCGCGGTTCGTGGGTTCGAGCCCTGTGTCAGGCTCTGTGCTGACAGCACGAAGCCTGCTTGGGATTTTCTCTCTCTCTCTCTCTCTCTCTCTCTCTCTCTCTGGGTCTCTGTCTCTCTGCCCTTCCCCTGCTCATTCTCTTTCTCGAAAATAAATAAATAAATAAATAAATATTATAAAAAAGAGGGGTGCCTGGGTGGCTCAGTTGGTTAAGTGTTTCACTCTTGATTTCGGCTCAGGTCATGATCTCGTGGTCGTGGGATCGAGTCCTGTGCTGGGCTCCATGCTGAGTGGGCTTCTCTGTCTCCTCTGCCCCTCCCCCACTCACGCTCTCCCTGTCTAAAAAAAAAAAGAGAGAGAGAGAGAGAGAGAGAGAGAAGAAAAGAATATAAATACGCGTAAGACTAGCACCCAGAGACAGCAACAGTGAGTATCATGGCACGTGTCATTCCCGGGCGGCAAGTTAATTCCACAGAATCTACGCTACAGACAAATCCTCTGCTGTAACGCGTATATATATGTGCACACACTCCTGTAACAAAGGCGCGATCACACAATTCACACTGTTGTTCAGCTTGCTTTTTGCACTTAACAATAGAGCACATATAACTGCCATTACACAGTCCTCTGTGGTGTTCTTTCTAACGCTACTTTATTGTACTCCTTGACACCCTGGGCATCCGTCAAAGCTCTTCTCGGAGTGCCGCACAATTTGCCAGAAACGCCTCTTTGCCCCGGGCTGTGAGTCCATCACGCGTTAGTTTATCCCTGGCTCTTAGCACGATGTCCACCAGGCAATAATGACATTAACAACGAGTAATTATTGAGCACTTACTGTATGCCAGATTTTTAACAGTGCTTCTTTTTTTAAAAAAAAATTTTTTTAACGTTTATTCAGTTTTGAGAGACAGAGTGCAAGCAGGGGTGGGGCAGAGAGAGAGGGAGATGCAGAAACCAGGGGCCTGGGTGGCTCAGTCCGTTAAGCGTCCGACTCCAGCTCAGGTCATGATCTCATGGTCCGTGACTTTGAGCCCCATGTCGGGCTCTGTGCCGACAGCTCAGAGCCTGGAGCTGCTTCAGATTCTGTGTCTCCCTCTTTCTCTGCCCCACGCCCACTTGTATTGTCTCTCTCTCTCTCAAAAATAAAAATAAATAAATAAATAAATAAAAATAAGACTTTATTCTTTTTTCCCCAGCCTTATTGAGATAGTATTGACATATAACATATGAAAGTTTAAGGAGTACAACCTGATGATTTCATGCACATACATGTTGCAAAATGACTACCACAGTAGGCTAGTTAACACGTCCACCCCCTCACGTAATTACCATTGTTTTGTGTGTTTGTGTGGTATTAACATTTAAGATCTACTCCCCTAACAGCTTTCGTGTATATAATGTGGTTTTGCTAATTATAGTCCCCCATGCTGTACATTAGCCAGCCTTGGTTTCCTAATGTCATTCGCCAGTAAGGAGAACCAGGGCTGGGAACAATGGCAGATCCCCGGATGGGTGGGAAACATGCAAGATGGGCGGGGCGCAGGGGCGCATCTGGGAACGCAGAGGAAGGGGTGCTCAGAAGGCAGCACCATCAGGATGCTAAAGGGCCACAGGAATCAACGGGAAGAGCTCCCCGTTTGAGCAAAAAATAATGTATTGGAGTATAACTCAAATATAAAATAAATGTGCCTAAGTCTGTGCTGGCATAAAGAAATGACCAAATAAATAAGCAAGGAGAAGAGACCAATCTCTCATGAAGAACAATTCCAAGAAGTTTATGTAGATATTCTGCTGTCCAGGAGGGGGCGTGGAACACCCCAGTTTATAGGTGTGGGCTGCAGACAGCAATTTCCTTCTCCGAGTACAGGATGGAAGGGGGGACAGTAACTTTTCAGCAGAGACACCTGCCAAACATGACCTTCCCCGGGTGGTCAAGGTCAACATCCACAGTTGCGAGTCCTGTTAACAGCATGCACCCTTGACGTGATGTGATGAGAATACTTGACCTCTGCCCTTTTCCCCCAAACCCATAGCCCCAATCTAAGGATCAGAAAGACATCAGAGAAACCCAAACTGAGAGACATTTTGCAAAATGCCTGACTAGTACTCCTCAAAACTGTCACCAAAACAAGGACAGTCTTGAGATACTGGCACAGTCTAGCGGAGCCCAAGGAAATAGGACGACAAAATGTAATGTGGTGTCCTGGATGGGATCCTCGGATACAAAGAGGACATTAGGGAAAACCCAAGGGGATGCAGTATGAATTGGATACAGTAGGGATTCCAGTTAATAACATCGTATCAATACCGGCTCATCAGCTGGGTCAAAGGCAGGCGCTCTCGTAGGTGTTCACGGCAGGGGAAATGCAACTATCCGTGCAGCTTCTCGGTGAAACTGACACGATTCTAAATTAAAATTCTAAAATGAAATTCGTCGTAAAAAGCGTCCTCTATGCATTCTCTCTCTTGGCTCTCCCCAGAGTCCTGGGGGGGGGGCTGTCCCCCTTCTGCGGGTGGAGGGATTGAACCGAGAGAGCGCACGGGTCTTGCCTGAGGTCCCAAGGCGAGTAGATGGCCAGGCGGGACCGAAGCAGGGCAGCAAGGTTTCAGAAACTTCCCTCAAGAATAATTGCTCCATAAATATTCGGGGGAATGGGCAGTGAGGAGGCAGGCTCATTTCTTCACGACAGTTTATCACATCCAGAGCCGCCTGGGAACGTGCTGCTCTGGTCCCCGGTGCTCCCACGGACACCGGCCGGGGCTCCCCGGTTGGAGGAAACCGAACTGCTCTCCGAAACCCTGAAAATCGACACCCCCGGAAGCTGCAGTTGTGCGACAGCGGAAATGAAGTTGTTTCCCTTCCCAATTTAATAGGGAACAACGTGCAGCTCCAGCCTACTTTGAGTTTAACAATTTGTCCCGTTGCCATAGTAACCGAGAAGAGGCCTTTAAAAATATATTCCGTCTGACCTTGTTGTTCTTGAGATTGATGGATGCGGCCCGGGCCAGGCGACGCGGCCGTGCGGCTCCAGGGCTGGCCACCAGAGGGCGCGCCGCGGCCTGGCGCGCTCGCGGGATGGGACGTGCCGGGCAGGTGCGCGGGACCCCGGGGGTCAGCGCGGGGGAGGGATGGGGCGCAGGGCCTCTGGGGTTTGGACGGCACAGACCACCCCCCACCTCTGTCTTTGCGCTTCCTCTTCGGGAGCAAACCACCGCCTCGCAGTTCGTTTCCCACGCCCGCAGGGAGGCCGGCCCCTCCCGCGCCCCTGGGCCATTCTAGAGGCAGCGCCGCATGGCGGGGCCCTGGGGGTGAGGCCGGCTCCTGCCACCTCCCCCCCCCGGGGAGAGGAGCAAGCAATTCTGGGAACCAGCGGCGTCTCCATTTCCTCGTCGCTAAAGGGGGGCCGCTCTGCCACTTTTATGTTGGCAAAATGGCCAGAAAGAGACTGTTTGCCTGGTCCCTCTCCTGCCCTGGCCTCGTTTCCCATCTGTCCCCGAGTTTCCTCCTGTGGCTGTGGGTGACCCCCTGACTGCCCTCTTTTAATGAAACCTCCCTCCCTGCTTGGATTCAGCGCCTTCTGTCTTTGCCGGGCTGTCACCGAGGGGGTAAGGGCACTGCTCTGGCCTGTCCTTCCCACAAGGCGTTTGCAGAGATGATTTCCACACCAGAGGAGTAATGCTTGCCACATTTTCGGTGGCCTTGTGTCCTGAGATTTCCCCACGTGGAACATTTGTCCTCGTGCGCCTGGGTCCCTGGTTCTGTTTTAAGAAAGGAGGGAAACCATCCATTATTTACTGCTGTGGCTGAACTAACCCCGCCCCTGTAACCTGTGGCCTTGTCCTCGGCTGGCCTCTCTGGTCTGACGGGGAGCCCCTCCACTCGGCAAGCCTCCAGCTGGTGAGACAGGTACCCCCCAGCTGCACCACACAAGCCTTGCCTTCCACTCCGATTGGCTCTGGAGGCGTGAGTCCTGCGGAGGAAGCAATGTGAGCCCGAGACAAGGAACCAGCTCCCAGCCCAACAGGGCAAGCGACCTTAGGGAAACACAGACTCAGGTTCACCTTCCTTCCCCTGGGTTTGCTCACCCCAGGTGGCCACTGGCTGGCTTGATGCGGGCAAGGCAGGCTCCAGAGAGGGCCCGGACCAGGAACCTCCCCACCCCCACCGCCTCGGAGGGCCCCCCCCCCCATCTCCCAAGGCTGTGATGGCAGGGACCCCTCTGGGTGCACAGTGCTCACTGCTCCGGCTCTGGGGTCTTCTCCACCCCCGGTCCCTCATGATCAGGGAGGCAGAGGGACTCGTGGCCTGGGGAGGAGGAAGATAACTAGGAAACAAATACCCCGTCTTCAAAAACGTCCTGAGAAACGTTTCTGTCCAAAGAACAAGCCAGCACGACTAGACCTTGCTAGAAGCTTTGTATTTCTGCGCTTAATATTATTACTTATACATCAATATCGACATTCGGCGTCCATAGATATGTGATAAAAAGCATCAGATAGGTAACATATTTTATTTATGTGTGGTAAATATTTCAAAACTCCCGTGTGTTTTGATTGGAAATTGTGTATTACTGGACAATTTAGTTTCAAAGGTTTCTCTCTAATGTAAGATTTATTAAGATTTATGAGGCAGCTGCCGTGGTGTGATCGAGTGTATGTGAAAGTCCTGAAGAATAAAATTGGGGTACTGCCCAGTGATTTCGCCGTTTACAATCCCATTTATGAGGCGAGGCTCTTCGCTGTTTGTTATTAAGATGCAGTGATTTGCTCCGCATGAATTAACCGCTGTGTAATATCGCCTGAGAGGAGCAGGGTGGCTAGTTGGGAAAGTCAGCTTGCAGGTTACGTTTTTCCATTGTTTCAGAGGTGGCCACATCGTTCACCGGCGTCCGGTGAACGGGAGTTAATTCAGCTACGGCAGTAAATAATGTGGTGCGGTTCTGGAAAGGGCCACTAGATGGCGCACTAGAGGCTGCCGGGAGCCCAGAGGTGACTTAGAAGAGGGGCGCGCAGCCCCTCAGTGTGGACAGAGCTTCATCCGGCAGGTGTCTTGGCCCGGGTCGGTCTGGAAGTCATTGCAGACAAGGTGCCTCTCAGAAGAGGTATTCTTGGAGGCATCGTTTCCATACCTGGGCCAAGTTCTGGCTGGCGCCCGGAAGGACCTCCTTGGGTTGTCCTCTGCACGCACCTAACAGGGGAGGGTGTGGGACAGTAACCCAGGTAGGAGTGAAAGAGTGTGCATTCCGGCTACAGCTTGGCTATGGGTGGAACTGTGCCTCCCAAAATCTATGTTGAAGTCTTAACCCTCAGCAACCTCAGAATGTGACCTTATTTGGAAATAGGACCCTTGCAAATTTAGTTACAATGAGGTGATACTGGAGGAAGGTGGGTTCCTCCCTAATCCGGTGACTGGTGACTTTATGAGCAGGTAGCCGAGTAGACACAGCTGCAGGGGAGGGTGGCAGGGACTGTAGGGATGTGGCACAAGCCTGGAGCCACCAGAAGCCGGAAGAGGTGCGGAGGGACCCTCCCCTAGAGCCTGCGGGCAGGGAGCGGCCCTGCAGACCCCTGGTTTCGGGATGGTGGCCTCCGGAACCTCGGGAGACTCAGTGGCCGCTGCTAGGAGCACCCCGTGTGTGGTCTTTGTTACCGCAAGGGGCCCGGGGTGTGCACGGGGCCACCTGGAGGCGGAAGCGGGAGCTGGCCGGCGTGGCCCCGTTCCCGCTGGGCCTGCTCCCTCTTCGTGGTGGCCAGAGGCGTCCCCTCCAAGCAGGGGTGGAGGTGAGGGGTGCGAGTGCAGAAAGACTTGCTGTAGTCTTTTAAAATTCTGCCTGGAACTTGGAGCAGGGAAACTTCTGAATTAATGCAGCGTGAGAGTGGCCGGATTGTACTGGAGCACAGTTGATTTCTGCAACTGATCTTGGCAAATAATGCCTCAACCTGCTCCGGGGTTCTGTCATCAGATCCCGCTGTATTAGAGCTTGGGAGGAGAAAGAGGGGGCCTCCTGAGCGCTCGGCATCGCCGCCCGAGAGGGGTGCTCCCGCCCGGCCCCGGCAGCAGGACCGCAGCCTGGCTTCCTAGAAAGAAGATGGCTGGGGCCTGGCCCTGCCCAGAGGTGGCCGTCTTGGAGACAGTGACCTGCTGAAAACCCAGAGAAGAGGCGTGGGAGCCCCCGGCTTCTCCCTGGACCTTGTTCTCCCGTGGAGGAGGTGAGACCAAGCCGGTGGTCATCCCAGCGAGGCTGGGCCTGACCAGGGGAGCCTCTGGCTGCTGGAGATAAAGGGAAGGGGACCACATCCCTTCTGTTTCTTCTTCTCCATCAGAAACCACATTCTGCTGGGATTCGAGCCCGCTTTCAAACCTCCGCGCCTCTCCCGGGAGCCTGTCCTGGGTCCCTGGTGCTAATTTCTGATGAGAGGAAGATTGTTCACAATCAACTCCCCGCCGCCCAGGCAGGGTGGGAGGTTGACATTCTCTAGGAAGACAAAGCCAGGTATTCAGGTGCGCTGCCTCCG
The DNA here is from genome assembly GCF_007474595.2 of Lynx canadensis. NCBI lineage: Eukaryota > Metazoa > Chordata > Mammalia > Carnivora > Felidae > Lynx > Lynx canadensis. The sequence continues at coordinate 4,463,864 of NC_044313.2, read as the reverse complement.
GACCTCAGCGAGGGGGGCAGCATTGTGTCACTTGCGGCGAGGAGGGAGTGCGATGGAAGTCACCGTGGCAGAGGACGGTGGCCATCTGCTGTCCCCCCCCCCGCCCCTCCTAAAATGGCAGCGTAATTATGGACTTGCTTGGCTTTGTATAGTTCTCTGTTTCCGGTAAATATTAATGGGTCGCTTTTTATTCATTTAGCTTATGTTTTTGAAAGATGGCCTCAAACAAAAAGATCATATCTGTATGTTGTGCTTTAATTTATTTTCACCTTTTTTTCTCCTTTGGAGACCCCTGGTGTATCATCACTTTGTTTACCACAAATTAAACCGGGCCTGATTGTTTACCCGACTGGGGGCCCCTGTGCATCGCTCCTACTCTCCTTTTTTAAATAATCACAACCTGGGATTCATTTGCAAGAGGCCCTAATCTGCATGAGAATTATACAATTAACTTTTGATTAACCACCTAGTTCTTTTTGAAGCCGCAGTGTATAGGATACTCTGCATTTAAATAATTTTCCTTAAATTGGGAGCAGGCCTTTCATTAAGCTGCTGAGTTTGACTGAACAACAACATTTGGTGATAATCAGGGTCAAAACAATAGGCAAGCCGGCAGGGCTAGAATGTCATCTTTAAATATAACAGTCGAGATAAAGGCCCCCAGATTGTGCCTTATCGAAACACAAAAAAATCAAAGGACTCTCTTGTCTGTGGCAAAATGCGGAGGCCCCAGCGATGTGGGCGACCATTGTCTGGCCTGGACGGCGGCAAGATTTGCATGCAGGGGGCCCGCAACGTAAAATACACATTACATCACGTACAGCGCTTATCTCCACGTCTGACAATAATTATCAGGAAGAATATACTCAGAATGACTTTTTTTGTGATTTTTATGCCTCCCCAACACAAGGAAGGGGAGATAACAGCATTAGGAGAAAGGAGAGAGTCTCCCAAGACTCTCCCCGGAGCTGGCTCTTCGATTAAATTCGCTATACCCCTCCAGTGCTGGGAAACAAGCGGGAAGAAAGCCTGGGAGCCTTTTATATAGGGTAATAATAGACCTGAACACAGCCCTCACCGTGAGATAAGATCCATTGTCGAAACAAACAAAGGGAGTCGTATTAAACAGCCCTGGAAGAATATCTATGAGCAAAGTTTGAAATCCGCTTTCTGTCTCCTCTCCTTGCACCGGTTCTGCAAGGCCGACGTGATGGGGGCGCAGAAGACAATACGGCGGGCGTCTCTGATTTAAGGAGCCCGGGAAAGCGAGGTCGTTGTCTGGAGGTCACTGAGGTCGAGTTAGGACTTTCGAAGGTCAAGGTCATGCCCTTCTTTCTGAGGGCCCCACTCGGCTCGAATTTGCTTTTCTCCCCAAAGTCCAGCAGAAGAGACCTTGCTCTCCGATATTGGGAGCCCCGGGGGGATTTGGTGGAAGGTCGAATTCAAAAGGTACCGTTCAGCCCTTCTGCGCTCCGTCCTCCGCGGTCCTGCCCACCTTCCTGGACCTTCAGCATCCTCAGGAATTTAGATGTCCTTAAAAGAATCGTTCTGCTTCCTTCTCTTTAAGGGAAGTGTTAAGGACCCGGTGTTGAGCACCCAAAGTCCGGACAGCATATGGATATGGGTACGATGTCCCCGACGAAAACGAAGGTCACAGCCTCAAATTAGCTGCTTTCCCACAGCCATCTGCACTCAGTTGATGAGAACATAGCATTGATCTTATGTCTGATTCCCTGCATTCCTGATCGGCATCCTAGGGGCTCCATTGGTATAGTGCTCCCTCAGCCTTTGAGCAAGGAAGACTGGGATGTCGAGGGTGAATTTTCAGTCTGATGGAGGTCAGAATACTAGCTGGGCTTTTCTTTTCCTCCAGGGAAAGGAATTAGCAGCAGTCAAGATTTGGTTAGTATGAGTTTGGTTCAACCTGCTCAGCTCTTTCCTTTATCCACCTACACAGTCTTTGCCTTTTCTTCCTGTGTGGGTCTGGGTTGGGGTCTTCTGGAATGCTCTGACTGGGGGCTCTTAGCTGCCGTGGTGGGGCAGGGCGAGTGTCCCAGGCCAGCCCTGGCTCACAGGGGCCACAGGTGTGTGGGCAGACCTGTCAGGTTAGCAGCTCAGAAGTAGAGCCTGTGATTCTGAGCATGCTCACTGGGGGTTGGGGTGGGAAGACGGCAGGGGGAGCTAGAGGAGGGGGCAGGGAACTCAGGGGGTGGGTCAGGAGGGAGCAAGCGAGGGCCTTGTCTTTCCACAAACCCGCCGTGTGGAAAGTGCCCTTTCTGAGTCTGTTTCTTATGTGTAAGTCACAGGGCTTCTCAGAACACAGTGCATCTGGGTGGCTTCGAATTTGCAGAGGCCATGGTTGCAGGTCCCTGGGAGCTTCCGGGACAACTGGTGTGTCTTCCTTGTGCTTTTCTGGGGTGGGACGAGTTGGCAGAGGCGATGAAAACCCATGGCGCAACTTCCTCGGGTAGAAACTTGGTCTAAATAGATGGGGGAGCCAGTCAGCAGAGACTGAGTGGAGAGGCCGCTCGCCAGCCTGACCCTCGGCAGCCAGTGTGTGTGACATCTGTGCCCTGGCCAGGCCCCAGCTTTGACCCTTAGGGTTGCCCACCTCTACAGGTGCCGGAAGCAGGGAGTGGCTTCCTTCCACCTGCCAGAGATTGAGGACTCCCGCATCACACCTGGAGGGGCTGACCCAGGGTAGCAGAGCACCCCACACCTGAATGCGTTTTCCATCAGAGCTGGGGGGGGGGATGGGCAGAAGAGTATCAGAGGACCAGGGCGTTCGGTGCCTGCTTTTGCCCTGCAAGCTCGATTTTCACAGGTCTGTAGAAGGTCATTCGTTAGGAAGGGGTCTCAGAAGCCACCTGCACCTGCTCCCCCCACCCCCAGACTCTTTCTGCAGCAGGAACCTTTTCTCCCCAAAGGGGCCTTTGCACCGACCAGACTTCATGGCCAGTCAGGCCTCCATGGGCCAGTGATGCTGAGGCTCAGGGCTCTATCTCTCCCATGTGCAAAGACAGGGGTATGGCCTGCAGAAATTTTTAGCCACACTTAAAAAAACAAAACAAAACAAAACAACAACCTCAGGAAAGCAATGACGTTTGATTGGCAAAGCGTTCTTCCTGTGAGTGGCTGAAGTGATTTTACAATTCAGAGAAATGTAATTAATGCTCAAAACAAGCTCAACGCATAAATTTTGGATTCTTGGTGAACTGGGCGTCGGTTCGACCTTCCCTGCAGTTTGCCATCAGTGCCGAAGGTCAAATCATTATTTTCGAGCCCTGTCACCTCCTGTGGTCTGGTATTTATGAAAGCGGGGCTCGGCATATGTTATTGGGTGTGGTGTTTTTTTTGTTTTTTTTTTTTTTTTCACATTGTGATTGTTTTGAGCAGGAAAATGCCAGGGCAGCTGGGGAAATGGATGCTACCCTGTGGGTTTGCTAATGAGCATGATTGACCAAAGGCAGCTGGTTAAAGCAAGATAGAACCGGCAATGGTCTTCACGATTAGGGAACAAGTTCCCATGCACCTAGTGGGTGGGGAGAAACACTCAGGGCAAAGAAAGAGGGGGCTGGATACCACGACTACGATTGAAAAAAAAGGACTTTACAGTTGGATCCTTTTTTGGAATCCATATTATATTATAGAAAGTGAAAAAATATAGGAAGGGCAAATTGGGGACTAGGAAGATTACAGTAATATAGCTTCTCAGCTAATTGATTAGCAATTATGGTTGGTAATATTGTTCATTTTAATTGTGTTTAATCTCTACTTTGGTAATAAAGATTATTGTTTTGGATTATGACTTTATCCTACTATACTAATTACTAACTTGTGAAATTAAAGTGTATATTTTCACATCCTGAAAAAATTCACACCATGCCCTTATATAATAGTTTTATTTTCTGAGCAGGCAAGTTGTTTAGGGTTGTTTCATCCTTAACATCTGAGAAGGACTCAGTTTTGGCACCCAAAATAAATGATATTTGTTCTACTTACTAAGATAGATAGGCTTTAAAAATACGTTTTTAAGGGGAAGAAAGGAACAGAAGATATTGCCGGGAGTAAATCTGGACTATGAGCGAATGCAAGTAGACTTGTGTGAAAAATCGATTTTTAATTTTAAAAGGGATTTCACCCCTTATGATGGTTCCTGCGGATTTCGGCTGGCAGGCATAACATGACCCCACCCTAGAGCTTTTCAACCTCACCTTTCCACTGTTATACCTTCAACCACTGCCTGGGGTCCTGTCTCTTGGGACAAACATCAACATGACACATCTATTCCTTGTGGTTCAATTTTTTTTTATTTTCCACAAACTTCCTGTATCTGGTGGCCCATATTCGTGGCTCCCATTTTCTCCCCGGCTTCCCATCCTGACGGTTGTAGATCAACCACATTCATGGAAGTCCCCAATGACCGGCCCCCAACAGAGACCTTGTGCCAGACATCACACTCATCGTGTGGGGTCTCTACATCCTTTTTGCCCCCCTCCGTCTACCTGTCCTTTCCCCAGCCTTCAAGAATTCAAAGGTCCTGAGTCCCCTCAGGGTGTACCACCTCCCCCCCCAACAATTAAAAAAAATGTGTGTGTTGGGACACTCAGGTGGCTCCTTGGGACACTCGGGTCAGTTAAGCCTCTGACTCCTGAACTCAGCTCAGGTCTTGATCTTACGGCCGTGAGTTCAAACCCTGCGTTGGGCTCTGTGCTGGGCATGGAAACTGCTTAAAAAATGTGTATGCTGTAAGGATCCTACATACTCAAACCATTGTCAACAATTGGGATTATTTTCCAGGACGTTTTCTTTGTATTTATGTAGATCGGGGGTCTGAAGAAGTTTTTTGGGGTGGGCCACATAGTGTATTCTTCAGTCTTCGCAGGGCTTCGTGATAACTGCTCCCCTGTGTTGTGTCAACAGACACTACCAAGCGATTATGCCTGGCTGGTTCCAGTAAAACTTTGCAAAGACAGACCCCCGAATGGATATGGCCCGCAGCCTGTGGTTTGCAGACCTTTGATACAGATGTTTACATATATACGATATTGCGTATCTTCTATTACTCTGACGTGACGTTGGGAAAATTTCCCTTTGTCAATCAAATTTATACCTGGATGTGATGTTAATGGCTGTATCACATCCTGGTCCAAACATTTGTTGCTATCTTATTTTCAGAAAAGTTATGGCAATTTATAATTTCATTAGTAGTTTATGAGAGGTCTACCCAACCACAGGCCTGCGTTGAATCGCGTAAAAAAAATAAAGGTTTGGCTAATTAGCTAGGAATAGGAGATCTAGCAGAATTCTAGCAGGTGCTTGTGTTAGCCTGGCTCTGTTGCATTCACGGCATTGACTATCACCTCAGAGTGGATCAATATTCTCCCTCAGAGATATGATCATTCCAAAATGTCCCCAGTGCTGGTCTCCTCATATGCCTTGTTACCTCAGATCCCAGCCTCACCCTCTCGTGCCTGCCTCCTCCCTTTCCTTGCGTTTCTTAGAAATGCCCGAGAAACAGGTATCGCACAGCCACTGGGACACAGAAAATGTAGGTAGCTAGACTCACCCCCTTTCAAACAGCCTAAGTAGGTTTAAACCGCTTTCTTCTTTCTTTTCTTTTCTTTTTTTTTTTAACAAAAGCAGTGGAATGTTTGCACAGTTACCTCTACCCTGGAGCATCTTAGATCACTTCCTCCTTGCGACAAAGCACTTGAACGAAAGGCTCGAAAATGGTGCCCAGAGGTTAAGCTGGCACGGATATCAATTGCTTCGCCCCGAGCCTCCGTCTGACCGTGGAATTAAAAATGAATCACATTCCTAATAAATGTAATCCCGCAAATTCTCTGAATGAACAGCGCCGAGAGCACGAGCTGGCACGGACGAGCGCTTCGGAGAGGACTCTGCCCACGGCTTCCGCAGCCAAGCCTCCCCTTCCCCCCCAGAACGGGCGCGAGTGCTAAGTATTTGTGCAGATGACGCCCTTGGAAAGCCCTGCACCTCCTCTTAGTTGGGGGCCATTTGCGCTTTCTCGGCAGCGTCTAAATGCATCGCATCCAGGTCCCACACACGTTTTGGGGACATCGTTCGAGGGCGAGGCTAAGGGCCGTGGTTCCTCGCGGCCTCTCCAGATACCGTGGTCGGGGACTCACTCCTATTGGAGACAATCCTTTGATTTATTTTCCTCGGCACTCGTGCCAGAACCAACTGTATTACAGGCTGTCTAATTGAGACTTGGCAGCAGGCAGGCAGCCCGGATCACAGGCAGCCCAAGCGCAGATCTCGGATCCCAGGCCAGTGGGCACTTAGCACGTCTCGGAAGCAAAGCCGGCCGTCCGCGCTCCAGCAGCGCGTGCCAATTGCTGCTGCCCCGGCAGCCCACTGACTGATCCACGGGCTGCTCTGCCATCGGTTCCAGAAGGAGCCACTTGTGAGCTATTAAAGACAGCGACGAAGTGCCGTGGCGACAGTGGTGATTCGGGGAAAGGCGGAGGAACCAGCGGGAGGGCGGTCTCCCCTTTCCCACTGCGGCCAGTCTGTGGGCAGGAGCCGGGGGCCAACCAGCACCTTCCCCGAGGAGGAGCCGGGCGTGGTGGGGGGGCGGGGGGGAGAGCTCCTTCAGGGAAAAGAACATGAAAGAACATTTCCTAAGTTCACAGACAATAGACTTCAACCACGTTCTCTGATGTTTACTAATCCAATAATCCGATTTTCAAAGAATGACAAAAAGGAGGGCCCGTTACCAGTGTAGTGATAAGAACACAGCTATTTGATATAGGTGCAAATCCTCTCAAAATTGATCTATAGATTCAACACAAAATGTGCCAAAGTCGGCTGCCTTTAAAAAAAAAAAAAAGAAAGAGAGAAAGAAATTGGCAAAGTCTTCCTAAAGATCATGTGCTCCTGCGAGGAGTTGAGAAAGCGAAAACCATCTTGACAAAGAACAGAGCCGAGGACTCCCACTTCTGGTAAGTTGACTACAAGTTACGGTGACTAAGACTTAACGATATTGTCTTCCAACCTCTTGAACGTGGAATTCCTCTCCACTTATTTAGACCTTTAAACAATTGCTTTCAAAAATACCTTCTTTTACTTATTTTTGAGAGAGAGAGACAGAACGGGGGAAGGGCAGAGAGAGAGGGAGACACAGAATCCGAAGCAGGGTCCAGGCTCCGAGCTGTCAGCACAGAGCCCGACGCCGGGCTCGAACCCACAAACCGTGAGATCCTGACCTGAGCCGAAGTCGGACGCCCAACCGACCGAGCCACCCAGGCGCACCTGTTTGTTTTTTAATTGTTGACTTTTGAGAGTTCTTTTCATGTCACAGATAATATATGTGTTTTGCAAACGCTTTCTCCAAGTCAGGGGCTTGGCTCTTTATTCTGTTAATAGCGTCTTTTGCAGAAATGTTAATTTTAGTGAATACTAACTTACTCATTTTTCCTTACAAAGGTTGTACTTTTGGTCTCGTATCTAAAAGTCATCACAAACTCAAGGTCACCTGGATTTTTCTCCCATGTTATTTCCAGAAGTTTATAGCTTTGTGTTTTACATTTACGTATATGATCCCTTTTGAATTAACTTTTGCGAAAGGTGTGAGGCCTGTGTCTGGAATAGTATTTTTATTATATGTGGATGTCAGCAGCTCCAGCACCATTTGTTGCAAAGACTATTTTCTCCGAATTTCCTTTGCTCCTTTGTGACAGATCAATTGATTATATTTGTATGTGGATCTGTTTCTGGGCCCTGTATTCTGTTCCATTGATCTGTTTACCTATTCTGTGTATGTATCTATGTATCTATGTAAACCACACTGGTTTTTTAATTTTAATTTTATGTTTTTTAGGTTTTTATTCTAATTCCAGTTAGTTCCCGTACAGGGTTATATTGGGTTCGGTACATAATATACTGATTCGACAATTCTATACCTCACCCGGGGCTCATCACGACAAGTGCACTCCTTAATCCCCATCACCTATTTCACCCAGCCCCCCAGCCCCCACCCCTCTTTCCCGAAGATTAACCTCAGTTTGTGTTCTTTAGTTAAGAGTGTGTTTCTTGGTTTCTCTCTGTCTCATTTTTTTCTTTGCTTGTTTGTTTTGTTTCCTAAATTCTATGTATGAGTGGAATCATGTGGTGTTTGTCTTTCTTTGACTGATTTGTTTCACTTGTACTCTCTAGATGCATCATCATTGCAAATAGCAAGGCTTCATTCTTGTTTAGGGCTGAGCAATATTCCATTGTATATCTATGCCACATCTTCTTTATCCATTCATCAGTTGATGGACACTGGGTTGCTCCCGTATCTTGGCTGTTGTAAATAATGCTGCTTTAAACAGGGATGCATTGGGGCGCCCGGGTGGCTCAGTCGGTGGAGCGTCCGACTTCGGCTCGGGTCATGATCTTGCGGTCTGTGGGTTCGAGCCCCACGTCGGGCTCTGTGCCGACAGCTCGGAGCCCGGAGCCTGCTTCGGATTCTGTGTCTCTCCACCCCTCCCCCACTTGTGCTCTATCTCTCTCTGTCTCTCAAAAATAAATAAATGTAAAAAACAATTTTTTTTTCAACAGGGATGCATGTATCCCTTTGAGGTAGTGTTTCTGTATTCTTTAGGTAAATGCCCAGTGGTGTGATTGCTGGATTGTAGGGTAGTTCTATTTTTAACTTTTTGAGGAACCTCCGTACTGTTTTCCACAGTGGCTGCACCAGTTTACATTCCTACCACCACTGCAAGAGGGTTCCTTTTTCTCCACATCCTGACAACATTCGTTGTTTCTTGCTGTTTCTTTTTTTTCTTTTTTTTCTTCTTCTTTTTTTTTTTTAGCTATTCTGACAGGTGTGAGGTGGTGTTTCATTGTTGTTCCGATCTGCATTTCCCTGATGATGAGTGATGTCGAGCATCTTTTCATGTGTCTGTTGGCCATCTGGATGTCGTCTTGGGAGAAAGGTCTGCTCAGGTCCTCTGCTCATTTTTAATCCTGCTGCTGGGGGTTGTTGTCTTTTGGTGTTCAGTTTTGTAAGTTCTTCATATGTTTTGGAAAGTAGCCCTTTATCCGATAAGCCATTTGCAAATATCTTCTCCCATTCAGTAGGTTGTCTTTTAGTTTTGTCGGTTGTTCCCTTTGTTGAGCAGGAGCTTTTTATTTTGATGAGGTCTCACTAGTTTGTTTTTGTTGTTGTTTCCCTTGCCTCAGGAGACATAGCTAGAAAAAAGTTGCTGCAGCTAATGTCGAAGATGTTGCTGCCTGTGTTCTCTTCAAAGATTTTTATGGTTTCAAGTCTCACATTTAGGTGTTCCACGCGTTTCGAGCTAATTTTTGTGTCTGGTGTGTAAGAAAGTGGTCCAGGTTCATTCTTCTGCATGTTGCTGTCCAGTTTTCCCAGCACCACTTGCTGAAGAGACTGTCTTTATTCCATTGGATATTCTTTCCTGCTTTGCTGAAGACTAACTGACCATATCATTGAATGCCACACTGTTTTGATTCCTGTAGCTCTGCACTAAGTCTTGAATTTGGTAATATCGGTCCTCTGACTATTATTCTTTACTATTGTCTTGACTATTCTGGGTCTTCTGTTTTTTCATATAAACTCTAGAATTACTTGTTGATATCTAAAGAATAACTTGCTGGAGTTTTGACAGGAATTGTACTGAATCTATAGGTCAAATTGGGAAGAGCTGACATGCTACCAATATTGACTCTCCTTATCCGGGACACAGAATACCTCTCCATGTATTTAGCTCTTCTTTAATTTCTCTCACTACAGTATTGTGGTTTTCAGCACATCGATCTTGTACATATTTTGTTTGATTTATATCTAAGTAACTTCCTTTTGCTGCTTATGTAAATGGTGTTGTATTTTTAATTTCTAATTCTTAAGATTTTTTAAAACCATTTATTTACTTTTGAGAGACAGCGAGAGACAGAGAGTGAACAGGGGAGGGGCAGAGAGAGAGAGGGAGATACAGAATCTGAGCTGTCAACACAGAGTCAGACGTGGGGCTGGAGCCTATGAAACACGAGATCGTGGCCCGAGCTGAAGTTGGTGCTTACCTGACTGAGCCAGGCTCCCCTTCATTTCGGATTCTAACTGCTCATTGCTGGTATATAGGAAAGGGATTGACATTCATATATCAACCTTATATCTCACAACCTTACTGTGATCACATCTTAATACCAGGAGGGCTTTTTTGGCCAGTTCTTTGGGGTGTTCCACATAGATACTTATGTCGTCTTTGAACAAAGACAGCTTAATTTCTTCCTTCCCAATCTATGTATCATTTATTTACTTTTCTTGTCCTATTTCATTAGTTAAAACTTCCAGGACAGTGTCAAAAAGGAAAGCTGAGAGGGGACATCCTTGCCTTGGTCCCCATCTTGGGGGGAAAGCATCTAGTTTCTGACCGTTGTACGGTCGGCATTAAACCTACAGGTACATTTGGGGAGTGTTGCACTCATAACCATACGGAGACTTTCAGTCAATGAGCAGTGACATTTCTCTCCATTTGTTTATTTATTAAAAAAACATTTTTTGACTGTTTATCCATTTTTGAGAGAGAAAGAGAGAGGCAGAGCATGCACGAGCGGGGGAGGGGCAGAGAGAAAGACACAGAATCCGAAGCAGGTTCCAGGCTCTGAGCTGTCAGCCCAGAGCCCAACGCGGGGCTGGAACTCACAAACTGCGAGATCATGACCTGAGCCGAAGTTGGACGCTTAACCGACTGAGCCACCCAGGCGCCCCCGTCTCCATTTATTCTTTCATTTCAGCAAAGTTTTTTAACTTTTTATTTTTTTAGTTTTCGGCATAAAAAGTTTTTCACTGCATTTGTTAAATGTATTGCTAGATATTTTATTCTTTTTAAAGCTTTTGTGAATAAAGTCACTTTCTGAATTTTATTTTCAGATTTCTCATTGTCAGTATGAAGGGGTACCGTGGATTTCTGTATCTGTTCATTAGTCTCACACTTTTCCCACGGATTCTTTGGGATTCTTTGGGATTCTTTACCTACAGGTTAGGGTCTCCGTGAATGAAGAAAGCTTTACTTCTTCCTTTTCAATCTCGACACTTGCGATTTCTTTTTCTTGCTTGAGTGCACTGGCTAGAAGTTTGGAACAAGAGTGAATAGAAGTGGTGAGGGGGCCATCCTCGTCCTTTTCACAAATTTAAGGGGAAAACATCCCGTCTTTCATCATTAAGGATGATGTTTGCTAGAGGCTCTTCATAAATGTTCTTTATCCGTTTGGGGAAGTTCCTGTCCATCCACGGATGGATGTACTTTCTTTGGCTTTTGTCCATGGTGTGAGCCACTTGGCTGCCAACAGCTAAGGAGGGCAGAGCAGAATGTTGGAGGTCCTGGATCAAGCCACCCTAAGGCCCACCATAGCTCTCAGCATCTAGTTTTGCGAACCCGCAGATGTCTTTATCGTTGAGGACTGGCTGACTTAGTTGTTATGTTGAACAAGAGACCTCCTCACTGATACACCGCCTTCTCCAAGCAGTCTTCCTGATTCATCCGCCAACTGTGCCCCGTCCTCTCTGACTTTCCGTAGCTCTTTGTAGCTCAGTCATCGCACATTTTGTGGACACTGGGTCTGAGCCTTTGCGTCTTCCCCTGCCAGCTCCTTTGGGCAGTGGCTTTACTGCCTCTGTGTCTGCTTGGCATTGTGCTCGCAAACCGTTGATACTCAGCTCCTGAATAAATTAATGAAAAGATACTTGTGTGATTACTACTGAAAGGGCTTATATACTTTAATCCTTTTTCTAGAAGTCATATTTAGGTATTAAATCTCTTTTCAGTTAATTTTGGTGAAAGGGATAAGGTCTGTGTGTGGATTAGTAAAAGGAAAGATGGTGAGGCATGGCCCGATTTTGGTTTTGTTTTTCCTCCTCTGAAGCCTTGGGGCGATTTGCACGGTGAAGCCACAGAGAGTTCACTGGAGCGAGATTGGAGCCCACAAGCATCCTTCCTTGGGAAAGACCTTTCCTTCCCTTCCTTCCCTTTCTCAGCTCTGTGCTCTGTGGAATTTCTTTGAGAAATGTGGACCCTGTTTTACTGACGAGGCTACTGACACCTCCAGACTCGTCTGATTTCATGAGGCTGGTTGGAGCAGGGCTAGGACTAGAACCCATGTACCTTGCATTTCAGGCCAGTGCTCATTTGTGCCTGGAAATGAGCCCCTGGTTGCTGTACCACCGATGCCACTGCTGGTGTCAATCTTCCTCATTTATAGCACCCAAAGGTGAGAACTGTGGGAGCCTCGCAGACGATTTTTTTTTTCAACGTTTATTTATTTTTGGGACAGAGAGAGACAGAGCATGAACGGGGGAGGGGCAGAGAAAGAGGGAGACACAGAATCGGAAACAGGCTCCAGGCTCTGAGCCATCAGCCCAGAGCCCGACGCGGGGCTCGAACTCACGGACCGCGAGATCGTGACCTGGCTGAAGTCGGACGCTTAACTGACTGCGCCACCCAGGCGCCCCTCACAGACGATCTTGTACGACCCTTTGATTTAGTCACTAAACACATGGATGCCTTGAAGAACGAAGTGGTTTTGGAGGCTGTGCTTATGGGGCCGAGAGTCTTAGTCTGGGTCAGGGTTAGTTCTATTTGCTGGCTTCGGGAAATCAGATCCTCTCCGGAAGTAGAGAGTGGCCTAGGAAAGATCCTACCTTCTTACAGACATAAGGGAATCAGTAAGCTGCGTCCTGTAGCCACTGAAAGCATTTCTGGAAAGTATGAACGTCCATTTCATTCTGCATCCTGCTGGCGAACGCCATCCCTGCTTGGCCTCTCCGGCGGGATCAGGTTTCTTGACTCCACATCTCAAAAACCTGAAGGAATTGATGTTTCCCTGACCATCGGGCAGAAACGCCGTCCCTTTCCGACCCAGAAGCTTTGCAGATGTGTCACCTACGACCATCAGTAGTAGGTCGACCGCTAATGGAGTCATTTCCCCTAAACCAGTTGATGGTCCCTAAGCTCCCACCATCTTCCCCGAGAGTTTCCAGCCCTGGGCCTTCTGGGAGAGCTTGGGGGCGTTCATGCTGAGAGAAGCAGCTGACTCCAGCCCTGGAGGTGAAGTGTGAACGGAAAACAACTGGCGAAGGGGAAGCCGAGAGGAACGGAGGTAGGAGAGCTTAACAGCATCTCACGCGTATTAGGCGCTCCGAAAAATGTTTGTGGGGAGGACGTGTGAGCCAGAGTACCAGCTAGGCTGCATGCACATGTTAGGGTTTCCTTGAATTCTGAGCCGACGTGAGTGCCGTTCACACGCCGCTTCAGACCTTAGGGGCTTACGACAACTGTCTCCTTTTCTCTCGTGCTCTCTCGCTCCGGATGGCTCTTCTGCTGGTCTCCCTTTGGATCTCTCCTGCAGTTGCAGTCACATCAGAGCTAGGAATGGGATCCTCTGGAGGCCCAAGTGGGACACTGGCACGGCTGGACTCCCCCCCCCCCCCCGCCCACCTTGCTCTTCTCAGAACTGGGGACGTTCTCTTTCCGTATGGCTCTTCTGCTCGTTCATCGTGCTCTTCTGTGCTAGCAGCAAAGCAGCTAGCGGGACGTCTTTACCCGGCGGCTCAGGGTCCCAAGAGGGCTGCAGAAAGGCCCTGTTGTGCAAGTGTTCACCAAACCTCTGTTGTGTTGCTCTCGCTAACGTCACATTGGCCAAAGCTGCTTGTGTGGCCAAGCCCAGAGTCCGTGTGAGAGGAGACTACAAAATGGCGGAAATACTGGCAGGATGGGTAGTTCATTGGGGGCCACCAGTGGGACAGTGCCCCAGAGGCAGGGGAGGTAGGGCTTGCCAGGCAGTGAGGGGAGATAGCTTCACACAGCTGCCCTGCGTGGCTCTACTTGAGGGTGAATGGGCATGGGGAGTGGCTACAGATGGGGCTGGAGAGGTGGTTGCAACCACTCTGAAAATGCCTTTTATTTGTTGTATCTTATTTTTAAGTTTTTTAATTTTTATTTATTTATGATTATTTTTTAAATTTACATCCAAGTTAGTTAACATACGCTGTAATAATGATTTCAGGAACAGAATTTAGTGATTCGTCACTTATACATAATATCCAATGGTCATTTATTTATTTTGAGAGAGCGAGCGAGCGAGAGGGCTCACGCGAGTGGGAGAGGGGCAGAGAGAGAGAGAGAGGGAGACAGAGATCTCAAGCAGGCTCTGTGCTGTCAGCGGGAGTCGATCCCATGAACCGTGAGATCATGACCTGGGCTGAAATCGAGAGTCGGATGCTTAACCGACTGAGCCACCCAGGTGCCCCGAAAATGCCTTTTAGTCCCATGCAGAGAAGTCTGGATGTGATCCTACAGATTGAGGACAGAAGCAGCAGAATTCTCCAGGTGGAGGCATGCAGCCCAGGCATGTGGTTTCAGGAGATTTCTGGGGACCAGCGAGATGATCTGGCAACAACGACCAAGGAGAGAAATGACGAGTGCCCGGGGTGGGCAGTTATGGGAATTGTGGGCAGGGAGCAGATAGTTCAGGGAAAAATTTGGGGGATGGAATCTGCAGGGCATGTAGCTGATGGGCTGCAGGGGCACAGGGGGGACAGTAACTGCCTGCAGCACGTGTGTCCATGGCCCTGGACTTGGGAGACAGTGAGTCTGCTCGCCGGGTGGGCCCTGCACCTTGATAATGGGTTTTTGCTCATTAGATATAAATATTTTAGGCAGACGTCATGAGTATGACGTAGTGCAGACCCTGAAAATGAGAAAACTATTTGTAGATAAGGAAAATATGAGAGCCTGGCGAGAAGGGTTACTAAGAACTCTGAAACCGGTCTGGAAGTTGGAAGAGATCTAATGGAAACCTTTCAAAAATAACACACCCAGCATAGTACACGCCAGGTCCCTGATGGGGCCCATCAGGTGTCACTGGGGCGATGGAGACCAGCCTCGTCCCTGCCTCTCCCGGGTAGGGGAAACCACAGAAGCAAGCAATTCCGTTCTTCACGTTGACGGGGAAGCCTGGAGGGGCGGGGGGCAGGTCCCTGGGGCCAGGGGATGGCTGGGGACATGGGGCTCAGCCTCTGGAGCCGCCGGGAGGTCAGGGCCGGAGACGAGGGGCCAGCAGAAGATTTGGAGCCTTCCTTCCGGCTGATCTTCATGTTCATTGATGAGACTGTAGGGAGCCTCTGATTTCAGACCCGGTGCCCTAGGGAGCTTCTGGTTTCACCCTTTGTTCTCTTGCCTGTTAAGAAGGCAGGGCCGCCTGCATCAGCAGAGGTCAGGGGCTGGGGCTCTAATTACTTTCATTCTTTGAATTGCTTGGAGGGGTCTTGGGAAAGCGACAGAAGGCCTGCCCGTCGCCCCTGACGGCCAAGTGAGCTCACGCATTGGCCGTGTAGAGTTGTTATTGCTTTTGGCGAAGCTATCGCTTCTTTCGAACAGCAGCGCCGAGGCTCAGGAGGGGTTTATGGGTGCGATGCGAGCCAGGCCGGCCTGCGCACGATGAGGGGTGGTTGACGGGCTTGGGGAACGAACTTGGGGTGAAGACATTTCCAACGAACCTAAATAGATCTGAGGTTGAACTGGACAAAAGAGAGCCTGTCGGGAGCAGGTAGTCTCCCAGGGAGGGCGCGATGGGACACGCCTGCCCAGCTCGGCTGCCCTGGGACTTTCTGGAACGACTGGCCCCTTCCTGCCCAGTAAACTGTGGTCTCAGCCTGGGCCTGTCCGGTCGATTTGCTAGAAACACCGACTTGCTGTTTGATCCCTTGTGTTTCCAGAACCAAGTTGCTATGATTTGAGCGACATTTTCTGTGTTCTGGAAACTCACATTTATCCTTCTAAAACCGAAGGGGAGGCCTGTTAACCCTAAAATTAGGCAACATGGAATAACTCTGCCTTCAACAGCTGACAGCTATCGAGGGCCTACCTGCCAGGGATTGTTCTAAGGACCCCACCCGCGTGAGCTCACTGATGTGTCACGTGCCCTGACCAGGTAGGGGACATTATCGACCCCGTTTTGCAAATGAGGAAACGAGGCACAGGGTGCTGGGTAGCATTCCTGCATTGACGCAGTGGGGAGCGTCGCACCGGGAAATCGGAATAAAGTTCAAGGTGTTTTCTTCAAAAAGACCCCCCCGCCCCCCGCCCCGACACTTAAAATCATTGTCGGTTCGGTTGTGGGGTCCAGCAGATGAGAGGAATTCCCACACGCTCTGAAGACACATTCAGTGCTGCTCTAGGACCCACACTGACTGCAGAACAAGTACCCATGATTGGAGCCAGACTCTCCGATCTCTTCCGGGCGTTTCTGGACAGGAGCGTGGCCCCTCTCCTTGCTGATTTAGGTGCACTTGGGTCTCCAAACTCAGGAACGTGCTCTGTGGTCTCTGTCTGCACCTTGGCCTCTGTCTCTCTCTGCTGGGTACAGTGAGGGCCTCTAGTGCCCCCCCATGTCCCTCCAGAGCCAAGACCTTCCCAGCAGTTCCCCGTGATCCCAGGCTGGTCCCTGGGCCCCCCCCAGACCTGGCTTCTGGAAGCGAGGGAAACATTTCCTGGCTCCAGGGAGGCTGGGCAGCATAGGGGCCCTCCGGGATGCTTCTTCTTGGATGGAGGGGAGGGTCCTGGTCCTGTCCCACCACCTCCTCTAGCCACCAGAGCCTCCCTGGCTGGAAGGGCAGGTAGAGCATACAGGGTCATGTGTACCTTTGCAGCTGGTCCCTGTGTGACGAGTCACCTTCCCGGGACTGTGCAGGAGGAGGTGGGGCTTAGAGTCAGTTCTGTCCCTGTGGACCTCCCCCCCATCTCCTACCTGAGAATTAAAACACGTGGCTCACACCCTTCCAGCCAGAATGTCCTTGGATTCTAGGAAATACACCTGACCGTATAAATTCTCCACACTCTTGTTTTTAATGGTAGAAGAAATAATGTTCATTGTAGAAAATGGAAGATACAGATTATGCAAAAAAGATAAAGAATTAAAACCGACTCTAATCCTACTGTGACCCTTATGACCGTTGAGACATATATTATTCTAGACTTTTCTCTTCTGTGTGTATACACAAAATAAAATGGGATTATATTACCACATATAGTATCTTGTAACCCGTTTTTTTGGCTTCACAATATACCTCGAGCATCATTCAATATTGATTTATTTTTTAATGAACGTAGGTCATTCAGAAAGAGTAAGGGAAAAATTGTCAGATACATGCAGACTGATCTAGCTAA
Organism: Lynx canadensis; assembly: GCF_007474595.2. Classification (NCBI taxonomy): domain Eukaryota; kingdom Metazoa; phylum Chordata; class Mammalia; order Carnivora; family Felidae; genus Lynx; species Lynx canadensis. The sequence goes on along the minus strand of NC_044313.2, from coordinate 4,446,672 downwards.
ATCAGTTGAACACAATTGTACTTAGATACTGGGGTAGGTAGTGGCCAGATGTGCTTCCCGTCCTCAAGGAGTTCGGGGAGACAAGAGGGATACACAAAATTACACGGTCCAGCTCCACATGATTAGCCACAAATCTATTCTTTGGAAATGCTTGGAGGCCTTCATGGAAGAGGCGTCACATTTGCCTCGCTTGGTGACCATTTGCATTTGCCACGGTGGGAGCCAGCCAGCCAGAGGAGTAAAGAGTTCTGACCTTGAAGCAGATGTAACTGGATGCCAGGTTATACTTTGTCACATCCTGGCTGTGTGACGTTGGGAAATTTAACAAACTCTCCGAGCCCGAGTTCTTCTCTGTTAAGTGTGGCTAATTTTGTACCTACTTCACCAGGTTGTTGTGACATTTAAGTAAGATAACCAATACCAAAATACATTGCGTTTTGTGATACCCAAACAGCACCGGACGTGTCCTAACTGCTCAGTAAGTGATAGTTACTATTATTATTTGCATTTGGTAAAACAATTATTCATAAGCAGAAAATATGTGAGCTTCTAAGAAATTAGGAATAAAAAAAAAAAACAACTTAAGTGATTTCACTCTCTTCCAGAATACGTTTCAGTAAAGTCCAAGTAAACCTTAGGGATTTTTTCTAGGATGTAGAGAAAACGTATACCTGGGGTCCACTAGTTAGTCTGATTTAAAATTTGGGGAAATTTTGAGTCTATGTTTGACTCTTACAGTAATGAATTAGTCTCCTAATAATAGCAGGAATGTTCCCATATCACCCTGAAATAGTACTCTACTGATGTGACCCTGAAATAATTGTGTATTCTGCTATTTCTCTGAAGTAAGATTGCACTTCATTAATAGATATCTCCATTGAAAATCTCATTCAACTTACGTGATCACCATGTTACATTCCAGACTCAACAGCTGATCTTGTCTTTCCTAGTACTTTTGTGGAAGGAACAACTTTCAGATTTGACCTATTTTGGAGAAGGATACACTTTGTCGAGAACTATGTTAAAAAGAAACTCATTTGGGGGGGCCTGGGTGGCTCAGTCAGTTAAACATCTGACTCTTGATTTTGGTTGGGGTCATGGTCTCATGGTTCATGTGATCAAGCCCCGAGGAGGGCTCTGCACTGGTAGCACAGAGCCTGCTTGGGATTCTCTCTTTCCTTCTCTCTCTCTGCCTCCCCTCCCTGCACACACATGCGTGCACGATCACTCTCTCTCTCTCTCTCAAAATAAATAAATGCACATTAAAAAAAATAAATTCACTTTCCCACCCCCCCCCCAAAAAAAAAGAGAGAAAGAAACTCATTTGGCTTTGGAATTAGGACAATTTCCAACAACGAATGCTAAAAATATTGTGTATAAATAGGGAATACATAAAACCTTCTGGTTTTTAGTTGCTACTATGGTGTCTTTTCTCAATGTCTGTCCAAGTGAAATGCTCTTTTAGAACACCTACACACACACACACACACACACACACACTCGTGGATGACATGATTCTAATTTCTCTCGCCCCCTAAAAGTTATGGCCAAATTAAATTAATACATAAGAGACTTGTTTTGTTCAGCTCCTGCAGGAGCTACTCCTGTCTCTTGAAAGGCCTTTTCTTTTTATGGATTCCTTACCTGAAAAGGTTTACCGTGCCTTCTTGCAAGTGGTTGTCATGCTTTAGAAAAATCACAAGCAGCAAAAAGTCAGAATTGTCAGTTCAGGAGACACTGCTCGTTCCGCTGGGTACGACCGAGCAAGCAATGCTGGCAAACGATCTTTAGAAAAAACCAGAGGATGGGAACGGCGGCGGAATGAAGATAAAAAGGATGGCGGGCTTTATTCTCGCTGAAGGCTGGCGGCAGGCACCTGCAGGAGGGACGCCTATCGGATAGGTCATCTGTTGGGTAATGGAGAATAGAAGACAGGAGAATAGAAGCAGGTGATGTTCCCTCTGGGAGGGGCTGGAGAGCCTGGGGAGAAACGGGGAAGCACAGCCTTCCGGAGCTGACCACCTTTCATTTAGTGCCCACGAGGCTTGTGAGGCAGAGGCTTTGAGGGGAGGGGCACCCGTCTATAAGGTTATAGGTAAAGGTGAAAATCCGCTTCTCGTGTCTCCATGGCCTCATTTATCACGGATTCTATCTGTACGGGGCGCTTACTCACACGTCAAAAATGTCCTAATCCCGTGGCATTGACGCTACTTTCCTAGCGTCTTATTTCTGGGTGTGTGAGTGTGGTATGTGGTTTTACGCAGAAGGAGCAAAGTTATGGTAATAGGGAGTAACAATTTGAAATGCGTGCCTTTGCCGAGGGATTTCCGCCTCGCGTTGCTCTGCTTATAAAATGCACGGTTTAGCTTTAAAAAAAAGTGTTCAGGGGCGCCTGGGTGGCTCAGTCGGTTAAGTAAGCGTCTGACTTCGGCTCAGGTCATAATCTCGCTGTTTGGGAGCTGGAGCCCTCTCTCTGCCCCTGTCCTGCTCTCTCTCTCTGTCTCAAAAGAAATAAATAAACTTAAAACAATGACAAAAATTAAAAAGTACTCAAAAGCTACCTCCTCCGTGGAAGCTGATCTAGGAGTGTCCAGTTTGAAATGAAATCACGAGGGCATCACCGGGCTGTAGCAGCTTTGAGTTTCCGCAAGAAGGCTCGGTTTGGCATCTTTACTTTGTGAGATGCCATCCGCTGACCTGAGGACCGTCGGCTGGGATGGCGGCTGGGGCTTTCGTGGGCTGGGCGGGGCCTGGGGTGGCCCAGGGAATCGGGGGTGTGAAATGAGTTTGTCCCTTTCTCGCAGAGGACTTAAAACCCTTCAGGAATCACAGAAGCAGCCTTTCAGCTGAACACCCTTTGGCAAACCCCCCTCCCCTGGCTCCCAAGGAGGGATTGTTAAATCAGATTTTTCGAGGAACACACGGTGATTGAACGGGCAAGGCTGTGCCTCCCAGGAGGCCCTACCTCCGCTGGCGGGCCCGCTGGAATCAATAATGACCCTTTACGCTTTAGTAGGAGAAAGTTGGAGTCACCCTTTCCGTGTCGGCCGGCTGGGGTGCGTGCCCCCCGCCACACACGACCGGTGTTCCGTGCCCCCCACGCCAGTCGGCGGGGCAGCTGGACGCCGGGTCTGCCATCCATCAACAGCGTCAGCCTTGGCCACGGCCGGCACCTCGCGCACACGCATCCATCATACGTCAGCCCGCCCTCCTTCACGCACAGGCTAAAGGAGTGTGCTTCTTTGCTTCCTGTCTCCTGACATGAGGGCCTAGCCACAGGACCCGGCAGCAAACATCCACCTTAAACAAATTGCAGTCACTACCAAGTCACCAGGGGCGTTTAAGAGGGAATTAGGAATTAAGAATTTGCGGCGATGGGCAATAAAAGATGGATTGGCTTCTCCGTGTGGCTCTGCAGACGTGGGCGTTAAAATCGGTAGGAGAGGCCGAAAGAGGACGGCAATTAGCTTCTGAATAGGTCGTACCCAATTCCCCGGCAGTTGACTGGCCACTTTGTCAGCACGGCTGTGTTGCGTGTGCACGTCTGTATCATGTCTCTACATCTAACTACCTCTAGTCTAGAGAGAGCACATCTGCATGTGATGTGTGTACGTGTATTATGCGTGGCCGGGTGTAGTGTTTCTGCGGCAATAGCTTGGTCATCTCATTGTCATGCTACGCAAAAACGGCACATTCAAAGGTGGCTTTTGACGGGCAGGGTGGTACCTTTTGCGTGAATAATTTAAATTCTAACTGAAAAAGTCCAGGGGCGCCTGGGTGGCTCAGTTGGTCGGGCGTCCGAGTTCGGCTCAGGTCATGATCTCACAGTTTGTGGGTTCGAGCCCCGCGTCGGGCTCTGTGCTGACAGCTCAGAGCCTGGAGCCTGCTTCGGATTCTGTGTCTCCCCCTCTCTCTGCCCCTCCCCCACTCACACCGTGTGTGTGTGTGTGTGTGTGTGTGTGTGTGTTTCTCTCTGTCTCTCTCTCTCAAAAATAAACATTATTTTTTTTTTCAACATTTATTTATTTTTGGGACAGAGAGAGACAGAGCATGAACAGGGGAGGGGCAGAGAGAGAGGGAGACACAGAATCGGAAACAGGCTCCAGGCTCTGAGCCTGACGAGGGGCTCGAACTCACGGACCGCGAGATCGTGACCTGGCTGAAGTCGGACGCTTAACCGACTGCGCCACCCAGGCGCCCCTAAACATTATTTTTTTTTTAAAGCAACCCTTTGAGGGGCACCCGGGTGGCTCAGCGGGTTAAGATGTCCTATTTTGGCTCAGGTCATCATCTCGCGGTTGGTGAGTTTGAGCCCCGCATCGGGCTCTGTGCTGACAGCTCAGAGCCTGGCGCCTGCTTCTGATTCTGTGTCCCTCTCTCGCTGTGCCCCTCCCTCCCTCATGCTCTGTCTCTCTTTCTCTCAAGAATAAATAAAACATTTTAAAAAATTAAAAAAAAAAAAGAAAAAGTCCGTATGCCCACATTTTAGGATTCAATCTTTTTGGCAATCTAAAAGGAAAAACGTTAACCCAGGCTAAATTGCTTGGTTATCCGGCTGTGTGTATTTTATATGCCATCAATACCCTACAATAAGAAGATTATGATGTTTAAAATCAGGCTTACAGATGTATTTTCCACTTTTTAAGCCAGAAAACCCTCCAAATTGTTAGGCCTAGATTCTTTAATCTCTCTGCTTAGGCCAAAAGGTTAGCTCAGGAAAAAAAAAAAGAGAGAGAGAGAGAGAAAGAAAGAAAGAAAGAAAGAAAGAAAGAGAAAGAGCCACGATTATCCACCGTAAAGAGGGGCTGAGGGATGTTTCTGGAAGTGATTGCCTGGTTGTGCTGCTCAGGCGGGAGAAACAGCGTCGGATGTGGGGCCGCAGGGAGCTGGTCCGGGAGCACCTGCCCTGAGCTCGCCCCGTGCCGACAGCGGACAAGTCTGGCTCATGTTGGAGGAGATCCACTGCACCCCCCTCCTCACTGTGAGGGAGGTGGGGGCGGGGCGAGAGCCGCCCCAGGTCCCTCCCGGTGAGGGGCACCAGACCCCCCCACTCCATTGGCTCCGGGCCTGTCCGGGGCCCCTTCCTGGCCCTGGCCCCTTCCATCCATCTCTCTGCTTGGTACCCGGCGCTGACAAACTTACTCAAAACTATTTGTGACAGCAGCTTCCTCTGTTATTTTATTTGTAGTGTAACAGAAAGCTTTTGATGTTTGGACCAGATGGGTTAAAGAAATGTGGGGATTTCGGTCCTGGAGAGAAGGCTGCTTGGAAAAGCATGGTTGGGGCAGCACAGAGCCTCCGGGGCACTGGGAGCTGTGTTTGAGCCTCTCCTGGGGGAGGCAACCTGGTGCCCCCGTGTCTAGACTGAGACGGTGACCGTTGGGCTGGGCAGAAGGGGTGCCCTGGGAAGTCTGAGGGCTGTGGATCCTTGCAAGTCTGGGAGGAGGGGGGTCCCTTCTCCCCCAGGCCTTTCTGGCCTAAGAGTAGCGGGCCTGGGCCCGGTGGGCCAGGAAGGGTGGGCGTCTGCAGGTGCCTGGCCCTGGGGCTTCTTGGTGTTTCAGGAGCAAGACTGTCAGAGTCGTCTGTGTGTCGGGTCACCAGCGGACAGTGTGGTCTCCGATCCTCTCCCACCTAAATGGCCTGTCCACCCGCAAAGAGAAGGGCGCCACTCCTCCGTCTTCAATCCTCTGTCACCGTCGCTGGGACGCGTCCCACGTAGGCGGGTAGGCCTGCTGGAAGAACGGGGCTGGACTTGGGGGATGTCAACCCGAGTGCGGTGGGTTCTCTTCTGCAGACTTTTACCGCGCCCCCTGAAAATGCGCTCCCCGTGAGGACTCGTGTCTGCTCGTCGGCAAAAGAGCAGTGTGGGAGTCACGTGTGTGACCACGGGGTTAAGGCCTCAGGGACGCGGTCCTGAGCGAGGCGTCTTCTGCTCCCTTTGCCAGAAACACAAGCACTTTCGGGCCTCCCGTTGGGGTCCCCATGATTCAAGGGGGGTTTTGGAAATGTCCCGGGGAGAATTCTTCCTTTTCCCCGCCCGGAAAGGACTCGATCCCCCCTCCCGTGGCCCCGCGTGCGTGGGGACGGTGCTTCTGTTCCTGCCCCAGGCCACCCTCCGACTCCCGGGGCACCAGCCGGTCTCAGCCAGCACACCCACACCTGCCTGCACACACGCACAGGTGCGCACACGCTCCTGTGCCCAGGAGCACACACGTGTGCTCACACACGCTCTCCCTCCCTCCTGCCGTCACATCTCTTCCTTTCCAGGCCCACCTCCTCACTCAGCCGTCTGGGGTCTCCAGTGGGCTCAGGGGCCTGTGGCCGCCACCTGCTCTTCCTTGGAACCCCCGTCCAGCACCCACCCTGCCCTCGTGCTCCCCTCTCCCTCCCCTGCTCCTCCTCACGTCCTGGGTCTCCTCCCTCCCTCCTCTCTCCTTTATTTTATTTTATTTTATTTTATTTTATTTTATTTTATTTATTAAAAACATTTTTCTTAAGTTTATTTATTTATTTTGAGAGAGAAAAAAAGAGAGGATGAGCAGGGGGGGGCGCAGAGAGAGAGAGAGAGAGAGAGAGAGAGAGAATCCCAAGCAGGCTCTGGGCTATCAGTGCAGAGCCAGATGCGGGGCTTGAATCCATGAACTGGGAGATCCGAAGTCGGACGCTTAACTGACTGAGCCACCTGGGCGCCCCTCCCTCCTCTCTTTCCATTAGAGTTGGGCTCTTGGGGTTGGTCCTCGGTCCCTTCTCCTCTGACTGGGCACACACTCCCTGGCAAAGTCATTCCCTCCTGGGGCTCGTGACCTCCCTTCCCAGCCCCAGGCTGCACGGCCAAGAGCCCGGGCAGCGTCCAGGCCCCCGGAGGGCTGCTGGACACCACACCCCACGTGTGGGAGGTTCACGTCCTCTCCCTGTGTCAGCTCGGGCGGCTGCAACAAAGCACGCCCCACGGTGGGGGAGGGGGCCCAAAAGCAGACATCTACCCCTCGAGATGCTGGAGGTGCTGGCAGAGCTGGGGTTTGGTGAGGCCGCCTGCTGGATCACAGACGGCCGTCTTCTGGTGGCTGCGTCCTGAGCAGGCTCCCTGGGTCCCTTCTCTAAGGGCGCTAACCCTTCTCTAAGGGCTCCACCCTTAGGATCTAATCATCCCAAAGGACCCGCCTCTTTATACCATGACTTTGGGCCTTAGGGCTTCCACACGTGACTTCTGGGTGACACAAACATTCAGTGCACGGCACCCAGCCCCAGGGAACTCTGGGATGGTGACGGCAGGGGCATCGAAGCACCCGCCTCACGCCCCTCTCGGCTCTCGCGGGAAACGCTGCCATGAGCTTGTCTGCCCCGGACTCTTGATTTCTTCTCTCCAGTCAAGGGCCTGTCGCTTCCCCTATATCTCCTTCCCTCTGCCACCGCCCCAGTCTGTGTCACGGTCCCCTCTTCCCCACATTCCCGAAGAGTCTCCCTCTGGCCCCCCCGCTTCTGGCTCCCGTCTGTCCCCACGATGTTTCAGCAGCGGGTGCGCTGTCCTCAGATAACATCCAGATGGCACCAGGTGGTGGCCTGAGTGCCCGGCCGGCTCTCTCCTCCTGGCCCCTGCAGCCTCCTCTGTCTCCCGCCGCAGACACTGATTAGACTCTGAGACGCTGCCTCTCCCTCACCCCTGCCCATTGAGGGGACCCTAAAGGTCTGAGAGGAGCACCTCTGCGTCCCCAGATAAGCTTTGCGGGGTCCTCCTAGGCTGGGCCGGGTGTGCCTCCCGTGAGCGCCCTGAACCCTGACCATCCCCAGATCGGTCCTGACCACACGGTACTGTTTGTCTTCTGTCCTTCTGGTCGCGCCCTCTGCCCCCCGCCCCCCCAACCAGGTGGCCATCTCTGTGGGCCTGGTGCTGACGGCGCCTGGCTCACCAGTGGCTGTTGGACAAATAAATCCAGTTCCCGCCAGAATTCATTCCAATCTGAATGCCTCTGACGTTACCAGGCCAGATGCCGTCCCCGCCGCGTTTTTCCTGGAGATCTTGTTTTTTAAAGGAAAGAAAGGTCTGTGAAAAAGCCAAAGCTTTTTGAAAGTAACTGGAAAAACTAACATTCTTCGCTGGACGGAAGAAAGGGAAATCAGACAGTTGAGGAGTTCCCCTTGTGCAGTTTGGTTCATTTTCTTCATTTGCGATCAGAAATCCCGACCGCGGTTCCCGACCCCACAAAGGATGGTGTTTCCAGGGCCCCGGGCAACACGCTCTAAATTTGCAAGCCCCATATTGTAAAAAGAAGTACCTGCGTCCTGAGAGAAGTCATTTGCCCATTATCAGCCTTGCTCTGCGCCTCTTCCTCCCCTAACCGCCAGCTGACCGAGGACTCTCTGCGGGCAGCCGCCGGGCACCGTGGTTTGTTCTGCTGGATCCACGCAACCCCCAGAGGAGGTAGCTTTCGTTCCCACGCTGCAGATGATCAAACTGAGGCTCAGCTTCCCAAATCTCCACGGGGAGCAAGTGGTGGAGTTGATGTTCGCCTGCAGATAGGACTACTCGGATGCCACGGCCTTGACCAGGATTCTCTGTCACCTCCTATACCTCTCGGGGCTCACACCCAAGGCTTGTTTCTGAAACGCTAAGTCCCATGTGTCAAGTCTTCATACTTGTGGGGGGAGCACCCACGTCACGGGTCAGGCACGGCGCTGGGACGGGGCAGAGGGAGACAGGGAGAGAGAAAATCCCAAGCAGGCTTTGCACCCCCAGCAGAGAGCACGACGTGGGGCTCAAACTCACAAACCTCGAGGTGATGACCTGGGCTGACGTCAGGCACTTAACCAACTGAGCCACCCAGGCACCCCTGTTCTGGATTTCCGAGGCGCTTTCAAGGCAACGGGGGAAGGGGGTGTACAGGCAGCCCGGGCTGGTCAGGATCGCTCATCTCGACACGATGAAGGGTGTGGTGGTGGGGGGGGGGCCGCCCGGGGCCGAGGAAGGAAGCAGAAGTAAGTGCTGCTGAGGCTCAGGTGGGCAGACGCGAGTGCCCAGGCCATGAAGGTGGTGATGGTGCCCGACCGTACCCAGGCGCCGTGATGACATCCGGCCCCCGACCCATCCGTGCTGCCCTGGCAGTGAGTCGGCCCTGAACCCACTGGTCCCGCACACGGGGCCAGTCCCACGTGATTGTCCAGGCCGAGGGAGTTAATATCTGTGTGTAGCAGGCTCACCCGGGAGCTTGGTCAAAAGGCAGAGTCCTGCCCCCCTCCCCCAAGACACGCCCCTAGGTCTAGGAGGCCTGGGTGGGGGCCTGAACCTGCACTGGAACCGTCTTCCCAGAAGGTGGTGATACAGGTGGCCTCCAGGCCTTGTGCTGAGGGTGGCCGTCTCTGCGGGGTGATGGGAGTTCTCCCGGAGAGGTTGAGCCACCGGCCTGCGGCCTTTCGGGGCTGGGGCTGGGGGAACGCGTGCACTCTGTTAGAAATGAATCCGCTTTCAGCTGCAGAAATGCCCTTTTTTTTTTTTTTTAAGTGCCCTTTCCTCTTTCTACTGCCTGGGAAGGCTAATACTATGTTTATCTGTGTTACAGAAAAATAATATGAAATAATACTAATAAATGTGTATGTATAAATAATTTAATAAATCTTGTAAGTAGTACAAATAATATTGTAGATGATAATAAGATTTTGTGTCCCGGGTAAAGAGGGGGCCTGGGGAGCCGGCAAAAGCTGACTTTGCAGTCACTCACCAGGGGCGGGGGAGGGGAGGATGGGAACAGGAGAGAAACGCGAGTGTTTTGGCTCTGGGGTGGGAAGAAGCCCCCCAGGCTGGGAGAAGAAGGGCGCGAGGAAACTAGAAGCTTCTAGCTGGGCTGTCCCTGCTGCTCACTCTCAGTTGGGCCGTCACCACATCACAGCTCAGCTGCGTTCTCTGAGCAAGGGACCCTCGCCTTTGTCCCCTTCCCCCCTCCCCCGAGGCCTGGAGCTGGGGCTTTTGATGCCTGTCCCTGTGGTTTGGTCTGTCCTCACTCCTACTCACCTAGGGGACCAGCCTGGGTTTTTCTCTGGTGCCCAGAGTCTAGAGCGGAGCCCCCATCACCGCCCCCTTGACCTGGCACCTGCTGCTCTGGGCCCTCAGCAACCCCCTTCCCCCCCTCCTCCCTGCCCCGTGGATGCTCACACCTTTGATTCAGCTCCTCCGCATCCCATTAAGCCCAGGGACAGGCACATTGGCACTTCCTGGGGGCCACTGAGTCATTCGCAGGGATGAGATGAGTCCCAGATGTTAAGGAACTTGGCAGTGCTCCGTGGACCGCCTTTGGGACAAATAAACACGGGGATGCATGCACCTCGATGGGATCCCGGAAGTTTGGCGAGTTGGCTCCCTTCTGGAGGGAGAGGGCTGGTGACATTGAAGGGGGGGGTGGCGGGGTGGCAGGAGGAGAAGGGAATGAGCGTCTATCCGGATCATCTCCAGGGTGATTGCTGACTTCTTGAAGGAAGGGAGCTGAAACTAACTATTCCAGCGTCATCCAAGGGGGAAGATTTACTGTCACGCTAGAGCCTGACCCTGTCAGTGAAATGTCTGGGCCCCTGAAATGCTGGGCTTGCCGTGCAGTAGGGGTACAGGGTGGGCTCTGAGTCGGAAGTGACCTTGGGCTGGGCGAGTTTCAGTTTTCCTGTCTCTAGGAGGGAGTAAGAGATCCTCCCATCCCAGGAGCTCCTGAGAACCACGGACAGGGTCACGGGCGGTGAAGTGCGGGCTCCGGCTCACGAAGGGGCTTCTGCTGCTGTGTCCATTCAGTCTCAATGGCTCAGTCACCCTTGGTGACCAGGGCCTGGCTCTCCCAGCCCCACCTAAGAGCAGGATTTGGGCTCGCGCTCAGGCATTTCCAATAAAAGATGGAAATGCCAGTGCTGTTTTTCTGGGATTTTTTGGGTTTTGTTTTTTGTTTTTTGTTTCTTGTTTTCCTAAGGCTGTTTATTTAAATAGAGCCTAAGACAAAATGTTAACTGCCCTTTGTGTGACACCAGGCCACAAATGGCTTTGAGAAAGTGGTGGAAAAATAGTGATAAATTATATGCACTTAGGATTCTGAGAAAAGAAGAAATGTTTTGGCAAAATTTAATTAACCGTTTGCACTAGAAATTTATTCGAGATAACCACCTTAGTAATTGCACTGTCTATCAATAACGTGATTCATTGCGCATCGAAATGTTTCACGAGTTGGTCACGTGAGGGTTGACCTGCTCAAGCCATTTCCAAAACAAAGATGAATGCTAAGAAGAGGCCATGGTTTTTCCCTCACGGATACGTTCAGGATTTAATTAAGGTAAAGTGGACCAGGCCAGCGATTGTGACATCGGGGAAACCAAGATGCCCAGAGAGACTGCTCTCGATACTTGGGGCGCATTTTGTATTTTGTGCATGAAAATGAACGCTGCATTGTGACTTTAAAAAAAAAAATTTTTTTAATTTACTTATTTTTGAGAGGAAGAGAAGGAGTGGAAGAGAGGCAGAGAGAGAGGGAGGCACAGAATCCGAAGCCGTTTCCAGGCTCAGCTGTCAGCACAGAGCCCGACGCGGGGCTCAAACTCACGGACTGCGAGATCATGACCTGAGCCGAAGTCAGAGGCTCAACCGACTGAGCCACCCGGGCCCCCCTGCACTATGACTTTTATGTCCCCCGCCCGGTAGGGGCGTCCAGTTCATGTGACCGCGGTGCCTCGAGATGCGGTCTATGCTCTCATACCTATGTTTAGATTGTGGTTTTATTAAAAGGAAATCTCTCAAGATCGCAATCTACAGAAATAATAGGGCTGAAGTCAGCCTCTCTTACAGAGATGCTCTCTGTGAATCCTCTAAGAATTGTTTACAGTTGTTTACAATTCTTAGAGGATGTTTCACGTGATGCTCAATTTGTCAAATGGAAGAAGGACACAGGTGTCCTCTTGAAAATCGTTTCTTTGTTCAATTATAAGCTTCACTCATTAGTTTGGTCAACATTTGTGAATTTAAACATCCAGGAAGGACCAGAAGCAGCTAGCAACCGAGACTGGCAGCTCAGGAGAGAGCATCATTCATTGATTTTTTTTTTTTTTTTTTTTTTTGTCTTTGATGAATGAGGCATGTTCTCTGTCCTATGGATTCTCATAGGCTGTTGGTGACACATACTTAAGGAACTACTTGCAAGCAAAAGTGCATGATAACTGAGGACCCTACGAGGTCAAAGGGGACAGGGCTGGGCGTGAGGGATCCTGCAGGGCTGGGGTGGGGTGTCAGAAAGGTGCAGACAGAGCCAGGTTTGGGAGACAGCTTGGTAGCAATGAGAAGGAAGACTGTGCATGAGGTCATCCTTGAGTGTGGAAGTTAAGAAAGAAAACCATTTGCTTAAAACCTCGGTGATCATTGGGGCGCTTGGATGCCTCCGTCGGCTGAGTGTCCGACTCTTGATTTCAGCTCAGGTCATGATCCCGGGGTCACGAGACCGAGCCCGGTTTTGGGTTCCGTGCTCAGCCTGGAGCCTACATGAAATTCTCTCTCTCTCTCTCTCTCTCTCTCTCTCTCTCCACCTCTGCCCCTGTCCCCTTGCTCTCTCTCTCTCTTTCTCTAAAAAATAAAACAGAACAACCAAACCCTCAGTGATCATTATTGTCATACTCTTTAGTCCTGGAAATATAGAGATGTAGAGGGAGATTCTCTCTCTTTCGATGGTGAGATTTTTCTCTGTAGGGAAGTGTCGTGGCTGGTCCTAATGGGGACCTTCTGCCACTCCTACCTAGTGGTATTTAAGCAACTAGAAGAGAGAAAACACATTGGCAAGATCTTGGGCAATGTCCCCAGAGAGTCTGGTCTGACCTACGTCTTCACGGATAAACTCGAGAGCCCCATCAAGCATTCCAGTGGCACACAAGTTCACCTCTGACCTTCCGACTGCTTCCCCCCGACCCGCATATGTTTTCTCCTTGTTTATTGTATTCTCCCATTTAAAAGTATGTGCTCATGGCAGAAAAATGTAAAACTATGGAAAAATGGAGAGAAGAAGTAATAACTCCCATTAATATTTCAGTGTTTATTTGTTTTTCCAATCTTTTTCCAAATTATTTTCCTTTACACACCCACGATCATAGGCTATGCATACACAATTTTGTTCCCCACTATTTTATTTATTTAATGTTGTAAACATTTTGTCCCATTCTTCACAAGTATTTTGTGATGTGGAGCAACCGTAACGTGCTTAACTCTCCCCCCCCCACCCCCCACTCCTCATTGGGCATAAATTGTTTTCAATGTTTTCCTGATGTAAAGAAGGCTTTGATGGCCATCTTTTTGTAGAGACGTCTCTCTGTATTTCGGGGTGGATATTCTTTGGGAGTGGAGAACAGAAGTGGAATTGCTGAGTCAGAGAACATCAACATTATTGATATTTTTAGTACGGAATGTCATACGCGTCTCCACCAGGAATGAGGATATTTGGTTCACAGAAACGAGACACCACAGTGAAAATCCAACCAGCTAACCAACCGACAAACAAACAAACAAACAAAGCCTTCACAGGTTTGAGAGATGCACTTTGTATATCTAGGCTCGTGAAGACAACATTTGTTTTTGTTCTGGCCTTTTTTGGGGGCTTTTTTTTTATTGATGTATCCCAGGCGCCCGGAACTTGCACAGAGTTGGATCCCACAATTATTGGTAAAATGGAATATGTTTTCCAAAGTGGCCCTTTATCTGGGTGAGGAAGTACAGGGCCCTCTAACCTGTTACACTTAGATCAGAATCAGGACTCCCTTCTTCGTTCAGCCCCTGAACTTAGGGCTTCACCAAAAAACTCCACTGCAGGCTATGTGTTGGCTCCCAGGGCAAGTTATTTCTGGAGAAGATCGGTGCTTTCTGTTTCTGGACGCAACTTGTTAAGGCTCATCCAAGAAGCTTTCACGGCGGATCCACGAGGCCAGGAGATGTTACCAGAGCCTTGTTGCTGGCTGAGGAAGGAACAGAATTCAGGATGGTGAGGTTGAAATGGCTTTGAACCTGGGTGGTTGAGACGGGTCCCACACCTGGAAGCAAGACGTGTGTCCAGAGACGGAGAGCAGGGATTCCCCCGTGAGGTCTGAGGGGCAAGGTCATCCCTGCCTCAGGCTTCCGTCCAGGCTCCTAGTTACTGACACACATGCTCTTTATGGGGGAACCTTTCTCTCTGGTGGCTTGTCCTTTACTTGCTGGTTCTTCTTTTTTGTTTAAGGCTTATTTATTTATTTTAGAGAGAGAGAGAGAGAGAACTAGCAGGGGAGGGGTAGAGAGAGGGAGACACAGAATCGCAAGCAGGCTCCGTGTTATCAGCGCAGAGCCTGATGTGGGGCTTGAGCTCACCAACCGTGAGATCATGACCTGAGCTGAAATCAAGAGTCAGACGCTTAACCCACTGAGCCCCCCATGTGCCCCCTCCCTCGCTGGCCCTTCAGCTTCAGTGTAGATGTCCCCACCTTGGTCAAAAGACCTCCTTTCCGATCTCACGCCCCGCTCGAGTACTCAGAAGCCTCCACCACGGCCCGTATCTTCTTGTGCTGGAATTGTCCGACCACAAGTCTGACGTCCCTTTGCCCGTGAGACCTGAGCACTGACCCAGAGAATGACTGTGTCGAGCTCACGTGCAGGTGCACGGCAGGGGCTCCCCAGCCACGGTTCACCATGTTGCCCTTGTGATGGCCCACGAGGAAAGGCTATTTCAAGGCAGAACTTTTTGGTTTTTGTGTTTTGCTCCTTACATAAACTGTAAGTTTTTTTTTTAAATATATATATACAACAAAATGAAAATAAAGGGTAAGTCATAAATGCCACCTCTTAATAGGACAGCCAGTTAAATTGGAGTTGTACATCATTGACCACTATGAAAAACTACTTTCATAATTGTTTTAATTTTCTCTCTTGGTTTTATGAAGACCTTTATTACACACAGTTCTATATTAGCACCTTTATTTGTAATGAAAGAAGGGCTGGCAGAAAATTGAGGTTAAAACATGGCCTCGCTTCCAGGGGCAACAACTAAAGGTAAGTGCTTCTCCAAAGGAAGTAAACACAGGCTGTCCTCTCGGCAGAGTGGGCTCGCTGCACCCCTCCTTCCTGGGGCTGTCGCCCTTCCCCTTTCACACCTGTTTTCCGAACGCGGAACTCAGACACAAGATGTAACCACAAGTGTGATCGGCCGATGTTTCCATTTTCGGGGGTGGGGGTGGCGGGGAGGGATATTTGCTCATGAAAACCTCCTCTGGGATTTTTTTGTTTCCAGTCACGACCAAAAAGCTCGACGATTTCGGCCCTTGAAAAAACAGATTTTTCAAAGTTTTATTTTAGTTTTGTTTAGTTTTGCAATCAAAATCAGCAGCCCGTTGAATTTCATGGAGTTTTTAAAAACTCTCTGTTCCCTTCATTTTCAGTAGCAAAATTTTACGTGGCATTGCATTTGGGGGTCAGGGGGGATTTTCTGCAGCTGAGAAGTAGGCACGCGGCCAGTGTGTGTGTGTGTGTGTGTGTGTGTGGTGTGTGTGTCTCGGATGGCTGGGTGGCCCGGGGTGGGTCTGGCGGTGCATTTTCAAATTCAAAGTGATCTCCCTTTTGGAATAAAAGTCAAGGGAGGCATTGCTAAAGAAACATTTCCCTACTAACTGGGCGTCAGGTGGTGGTAATCATTCGTCAGCTGTTTTGTGGCCGCATTAGAGAAGTCACTTTTCTGTAACGTCGAGTCTTCTACGAGTCCTGTACCGGAAGGCAGGCCCTGCTCTGGCATGTGACGAAGATTTCAAACAGAGAAACAACCCCGTGTCCCCCAAATGGAGTGGATGAATATTGGAACCGCAGAGAAACTAAGACACTCGAGATCATTATTTGAGGTCAGGAGGTTTCCTGCTAAAAATCTCCCCTTGAAACCCAAGGGGACTGCACTCAAAGCGTTTTTATCAAAAGGCTCTGGAGTCGGGGATCTGCTTTGACTGCTGGTGTATGGCTTTTGACCTGTGAAATTCCACAGCCAGCGTTTGAACTGAGGCTTTAAGGCTGCATGCGCCGGTGCGGGTGAATTTAAAAAAGTCGCTAAAAAGTGTATTTTCCGGTGCATCGTGGAAGGGGCTGGGCCTGCTTGTAAGTCACGTTACCTTTTCAAAGTGTTGGTGTTCTCATCCTTCCTTCTAACCAACTTTGAGCCAGAGGCACCGTTGTGTTTGTTAAACGGCCAACGAGCCGCTGAGTTGAAGTCGGGTGCTGACTTGAATGATCCTGTTTATGAATTAAAAAAAAGAGGCGTGACCCAAACGTCCTGGGACTCGTAAATGGATTCTAACCCAACGCCAGAGGACGAGTCTGAAGCTGGCTTTGAGCAGAGGGGGCCCCTTTGGAGCAAAGGCTGGCCAGGTGGCAGGTTTTAAAGGGAAAACACTTATTTAGATGTGTAAGCTTTAGTAAATAAATTTAAAAAAAAAGCATCCACAAAACCTCCTGATTTCGGAGTCACGCCTCAGAGAGTTCTGTCCCTCCCAGTTGGTGGCTATCTTCATAACATAAGCAATTACCACAGGGGACTTTAATTTTTTTCCTGGCTACAGATCCACAGGATTGCGGTTCTGTTGTGAATGAAAACTATGATCGATTAGACTCTGGATCAAAATGAGATCGATAACCTGTTCCTTGGCTATTGATCCGGCCGGTCACGGAGGTTGGGGGCGGGTTCGGCCCCCACGGCTGCTTCTAGTAAGCACAGTTTGGGCTGGTTTACAGGCTTCACCCCTCGCCATGCCTCAGTCCCGTCCCTGTGGTCCCATTATCCACATTTAACATCACAGGACAGTTCCTTTTGTGGAAGAAAATTGTTTCCTTTTTTTTTTTTTTTCATTTTTCTGAAGTTTATTTATTTATTTTAAGAGAGAAAGAGAGACAGAGAGAGAGCCAGTGCCTGAGCAGGGGAGGGGCAGAGAGAGAGAGAGGGAGAGAGAGGGAATCCTTAGCAAGCTCCACACTGTCAGGGCAGAGCCTGACTCGGGGCTCAAAATCACGAACTACGAGATCATGACATGAGCTGAAACCAAGAGTCCGATGCTTAACTGACTGAGCCCACCCAGGCGGCCCCTTTTTAAATTTTTTTTTAAAGTTTAATTTTTTTTTTTTTTTTTGATAGAGAGCGAGAGAGCGTGAGTGAGCAGCAGAGGGGCAAAAAGAGAGGGAGAGAGAGAATCCCAAGCAGGCTCCATGCTGTCATCGCAGAGTCTGATGTGGGGCTCGGTCCCACGAGCCGGGACATCATGACCTGAGCCGATATCAAGAGCTGGGTGCTTAGGTGACTGAGCCTCCCAGGCACCCGGCAAACTGTTTCCTAATCAAGAACACAGACTTCTGGCTCGTAGGGGATGAAGCCAGGGCTTAGGCAACTCTCACTAAGTCTCTTCCCCTCGCAGTCTCCGAATGGGTGCAGCTGTGCAGAGCAAGCTGTCCCAAACTGCACTTTAGGGGCGAGGCTGGGTTCGGGGGGTCCGGGAACGCTGATGAAGGGTCGTCACAGAGGCTGGTTCTGTCGGGCTCCACTCTGGACCCCCACTACCCGGTTTGGATCGCCGGATGAGATTTATCTCATCTTTCTTTACATTTTACTCCAGGGTAGTTTCACGAGTCAGATGCCTGATCGTGACCTGCGTCCGTGCGTGGCGTTAATAATATGACTCTTCGGGCTTTTTGCTTTACAAAAGACCTCTGCATCTCAGACATTTGAAATCTTCTCTCTTCTGGGAGATTCAGGCAAACAGGTTGGAGCCAAGGCTGGCAAGGTGGCCAGGGAAGGTCAGCACGTGACCTCTGATCAGGGGACTGTGGGGCTGTAAATAAATGCGGCCGCTGGGGTCTGTGACCACCAGGCTGCCTTCATCCCTCTCTTATTTGCTCGCCCCTGTAAGTGACAAGAAAAGGCAGAGCCGGCGTCGTGTGGAAGGGGCCCAGCTGACCCTCTAGATTCGGCTTGAGCCGAACACCAGGCAGAGCAGGAAGGCTGGGAATGCTCTGGAACAGATTTCATGACATCCATCCGGGCCTCTGGTGGGGTGTCTTAACTGGGATTGGATTAGGAGGAATTTACCACTTCGGAAGAAGTTCTGAGACATCCTGTGCGGGATGGGAGATTTGGCCTCTGGAATTTTCTCTCTGCCCCTGCTTCTGCCCCTGCTGTGTGCTTCCTTCCACTGGGAGTGAGGACGATATCCCCGGCTTCCAGGATTTCACCTTTTCGTCCTCCACCGTTTGATCCACAAAATTACCCATCGTGCGGGCATTTGTCTGTTTACTATAATGAAAACAACCGGATTTGTAATTGTCTATTAAATGGTCTATTAAATAGTGTCATAGCTAGAGGGACCTCAGCAAAAATAATTCGGCTTTTCAATGCTTCACAGACTCCCTCTCCTCACCCGGTTTGCAGCACTTTTGGGGAACACAGCTTCAAGCCGTCTTTCTTCTTTCTCAAACCTCATAACCTGAAGCTTTTCCGGTGATTCCTTTCCCCTCGGAGGATTCAAATCTCAGCTGCCCCAGGACGTGGGGGTGGGACCCCTCTGGCTTTGCACCTGGTGGCTTCCCCAGAAGCAAGGTCCTCTCCCCATTTGTTGACGGGATGGCCCCTCCTCCTGGCGGGTCACCTTCCTTTTTTGTCCTGTTTCCTGTGGGGGGAGGGGGGCTCTGGCTTCTCCAGGGCTCCCCTTGAGCATGGGACTCACCTCCCGGCCGCACCCCTACACCCACCCCCCCACCCCCACCTCTGTCTCATCTCTTTGTCGGCCTCTTTGTTACTTTTTATCCCCGTTCTCCTTATTTTGGTGCATATTCTGTAAGTTTTTATTTCTTGGGCTCACCTCTGGCCCACGTCCTCAGCTACAAACAGAAAATCTACCCAGAGGCCTATTTGTCGCCCACCCCAGTCCCTGAATATCGGCATCAGAGGACTGTTCTCCAAATGCGGCATGCCTTCCGTCGGTGGCTGGAATATGCTTTCTGACGGTATGGAGATGTCCATTTAAAAATTAATATTTAGAAATGTGTTTTATTTTTTATGGGGCGCCTGGGTGGCTCAGTAGGTTAAGCGGCCGACTTGGGCTCAGGTCATGATCTCACAGTCCACAGTCTGTGGATTCGAGCCCCGCGTCGGGCTCTGTGCCGACAGCTCGGAGCCTGGAGCCTCCTTCGGATTCTGTGTCTCCCTCTCTCTCTGCCCTTTCCCCGCTCGCACTCTGTCTCTCTCTCTCTTTCTCTAAAAAATAACCATTAAAATTAAAAAAAAAAATTTGAAGACGTTGTTTTATTTTTTATAAGTAAAACTAGCTCATCACCACCAAGATTTCACAGATGAGGATAAAACAGATTTTTGACTATAAAAGCCAACTTAGGGGAAACTATCTAGTAAATGCTGGAAGGTGAGCAGACTCAGCTCACGTGGGAGGGTGGTGGCAGGCGGGGCACAGGTGGGCAGAGCACGGGTTCACTCCCATCAGCCCCCTCAACTACCCGTGAGGGGAGGTGGGCTGTGGGAGGGACTGGGCTCCTTTCTAATGAACCAAACTCTGAAGAAGGTACCTTGTGGGTCTCTAAGGGAGGAGTGAGGGTTGCTGCCTTGTGGAACCCCAGGGGCCATTGTGCAAGCTGTTTTCTTGGGCAAGGCGGACCCATTGGAAGACAGGTGTAGGTGTCCTTGGCGGGCTCTGGGGACTGCAGACCGTGTCACCGGCACGCCACCCCGACAGCCTTCCCAGGAGAGTCTTGTAGAGTGAACTCCAGGAAGAAGGAGTAGGTCTGGATTTTCTCCTCTTGGCTCGCTGTTCTGTCACAGTAACGACAGCCCTACCCGACACCCTTGTTCTGTTTCTCACACTCGCTTGTGTCTCCTGCCGCTGAGTGCCATTCATTCTACCCATCATGGCCGGACGGTTTATGAAGATGTTTGTTTGTGCTTGGCTCATACTCTCCCCCTTTAGCCCCCTGCCCGCTAAATAAGCCAGGGTGTCCCAGACCGTGTCGGGGACCTAACAGCTAGACTTCTTTCTTGCAAACAGAACCCTGAATTTTGGAGGCCCGGTTCCAGAGGGTGAACATGATCTGTGTAAGTCATTCCTGGCAATTTTGTTTGCCTTTGCTAGTGATTGGTGTTTAGGTTACCGTGTGATCAATTCTGGCCAATAAAACATATGGAGAGTCTTCGAGGGACTTCTGGGAAAGTTTTCATTTGTTAATAAGAGACAGAAGAACCAGGAGAAAGTCCTCCTGCTTGGGACCCTGTGGTATAAGGTGTGATATTTGGCACCACAGCAGCCATTCTGCCAACATGAGGGGATACATGGACAGCTCCTTGAAGATGACAGAGGAAGTATTTTTTTTAAATATTTTTTTTAATTTTTTTTCAACGTTTTTATTTATTTTTGGGACAGAGAGAGACAGAGCATGAACGGGGGAGGGGCAGAGAGAGAGGGAGACACAGAATCGGAAACAGGCTCCAGGCTCCGAGCCATCAGCCCAGAGCCTGATGCGGGGCTCGAACTCACGGACCGCGAGATCGTGACCTGGCTGAAGTCGGACGCTTAACCGACTGCGCCACCCAGGCGCCCCTTAAATATTTTTTTAAGTTTATTTATTTGAGAGAGAGAGAGAGAGAGAGAGAGAGAATGAGCAGGGGAGGGACACAGAGAGAGGGAGACATAGAATCTGAAGCAAGCTCCAGGCACTGAGCTGTCAGGACATGGGGCTGACATGGGGCTTGACATGGGGTTTGAACACATGAACCATGAGATCATGACCTGAGCTGAAGTTGGATGCTTAACAACTGAGCCACCCAGATGCCTACAGAGGAAGTATTAAAGGAAACTTCATACACTATTGAGTCACCAAAGGAGCATTCTGAGTTCCTCTAGGATCTTGTTAGATGAGATAATCAGTGCTTTTATCATTTGCATTATTTTTTTTTCCCCCAGAAGTCTCCTAAATGACTCACAGCTACTTTTACTCTCACATGCCCTAGAAGCTGTTTCATTCTGCCCAAGGGAAATGTTGGCTGCTGACTCGACCTATCTTGGCTTTTGTTTTCCAAAACCTGAGCTCCTGAAGAGTTTATACCTGGGAGGTAGGAAGCTTCTTGGAACTCCTCAGAGGTGGAGCTGTCCATGGTGCACTCAGGAAGACGGGTCCCTGGGGATGGGGCTGCCAACCACACTGACTTTCCTGTCCCCAAGCCTGCCTCCAAGGGAACCCTTGGGTTCAAATGATACGCAGAGACATGAAGCCTGTGATGCTTTGGGGATGTGCCGGGGATACAAGACCTTTGCCCATCTTCTGGACACCCCAGAACCCTCCACGCCCCTAAGTGGACTGAAGGAGGGACAGGAACTGCCATGCAACGGTTGAGATAGATTCCTGCTGGCCTCATAAGAGAGACGCTTGGAGTTGGATTTAAATCCTGAGTCTGTGGGGCAAATCTATTCCCGCTTTACCATATTGTGATTTTGCCTTACTCTGCTCAAAACTTGTCAGGCCTGAAAGCTAGATTCTCCAGCTTTGGGGGGACACGCCAGAGGGCACTGGCCAAAGACAAGCCAGGGTCTGGGCAGCCGCACTGTATTTTGTGACGGTCTTCAGCCATTGCCTTTCTCCTGATAGAATTGCCACTGGGGATCGCCCACGTCATGGGACACTGGGGACTTCCTTCTAGTTAGAGCACCAAGGACAAAGTCTTCACCGGTCTTTCTTTTTGCGTGATGATACCATTCATGAGAAGTCCTATTTTGAGTGCACTAATTCAGCATTTTAAGATGTTACTCTCTGGTATCCCCTGATGGGTGAGAAGTTGGAATAGAATATCAATTGGTCTACTTCCCTTACTCTGTAATGCCTTTCTCATGATACATTTATCAGAATTCACGGCACAATTTCCCCCCCCAAATGACTGGGTTTTGTTCTTGATGAAAATTCCCAGCTCCGCAACTGGGTTTCTTTTCCTGAGTCACATTTTTTAAATAAGCTTTTATTTTGTAATAGTTTCAGACTTACAGAGAAATTGCCAAGTTAGTATAGGCAGTTCCTGTCTGCCCTTCTCCAGCCAGTTTGCCTTCGTGTTACCATCGTGTATAACCCGGGGCACATTGGTTACCTCTACGAGGATCACTGTGTCACAGTTCTGTTAATTGAACTACAGACTTCGTTGGGGTTTCCCCACTCTGTTTCCCTGCAAATGTCCTTTTTCTGTTCTAGCATCCAATCCGGGATCCCACATGGCATTAACCCTAAGTCACAGTTAATTCTATTTTTGAGATAGTTGTTTCTCCTTTCCTACCCTGTTTGTAGCACAGACCTTTCAGTCACCTATCACGTTCATCTCATGGCCACCAAATGTCATTCCTGTCATTGAATATAGAAGTCAGCTCAGATATTGTCTATTTAATAAAGCTCCCAACTTCTACACAGTATCTGCGAAGCTAGCAAAACTTTGATGAAATTTAAAGACAGCATGGGCCATGAGCCAGATCATCAATGTAGCTTCAAAACACGATTTGGTGAAAAATATTCCCCAGAGAGCACTGTGGAGAGGAGTTTGTATAAACCCCCAGGAGTTAAAATATTTTCTCTTTGCATGCAAATTTGGAAATTTCCATATTCTTCCTTGTTTATGGGCAGAAAGGTTATGAAGCAAATGGATTCGGATTTTTATCCTTTCTGTGAAAAGATTAGCATATGCTGCCTTTAAAATGCTCCTAATAGTTTTTAATATCCATAGACTTTCATATATGATTGTCTAAGTAATCCAATTGGGAAATTAATTGCTTGATCTTGTAAGTTTCTAAGTACAAGACGTGGAAGGGATATCAGAATGTAATTCTGTTTGATGGTATCTTGAGATAGACTCACTCTTGGAATTGATTTTTGGGTCCATAGGCACCAGCTGCGATATCACGTACGATCGGGGAAGGCCGACCTTGCCTTTTAATACTATATATCCACATTGACAGTGTCTACATTTGGCTTTGTAAAATTGTGGGACGAAATTACAAAGTGAAAAGGAGGGTCCACGATCAATTATTTTGTCTTTGTGACACCATGACTGACCTGTGAGATCTTTTTCTCACCAAATTGCCTGTGCTGTCTTACAGACATGCGCATCTATTGTTACTTTAGCATCTTGAAGGAAACCTCCCGATGGGTAGCACTCGATGCGGGGATCTGGGCCAATCTCACCCAACGGTTATGGATAACACGGCACCAGCCCCCATACTGGAACACTCCTGTGTTAGTTTCCCCTCGCTTTGAATTTTTTCCTCAACTTACATTCTCTCCAAGATGTAGATCGAGTCTTCAGGCACTGGGTATTTCACTCTAGGATGGATTAGCTTCCTCACGTCTTTGGAGACCCAGATGCTTTAAAGCCCACCTCCTTCTGTGAGCTTTCTCAACTACCTGTTTGGATAACACCTCTCCCTCTTCAAATCCCCATAGACCTGAGATCGGACTTGCTCATTTCTTGTGACTCATGAGCTTCTTTGGTGGGGTTTCCATTTTCCTCCGGATGTAAATTGGTTTGCTCCCATCCCCCAATCCCCTCTTCCAGCCTCATGGGTTGTAAGACTGTCAGGAGCTAATGGATGTTCTGTGCGTGGACTGTAGCCAACGAAGGGCACGACTTCTGGAGCATCTTCTGGGCATCGGACGTCGCCCCTACCACCTGGATCTCATGAACCCTCCCGCAACTCTGGAGAGAGCTCCTACTATTCCCCCATTTTGCCTGGGAGGAAGCCAAGAACTGAAATGGGTGCTCTGGGCCACGTGGCTAGTCAGCAAGCCAGAGCCGGACCCACTTGTGTTCGGACCCCAGAGTCGGAAGTACACCTGTCTCCCAGGAGCAGACCTGTGCCCAGTGCCCAGTGAGCACACCATAGCTACTTTTAGCTTTATCAGTCTCATGCCCTTCCTTCAGCAAGGAAGAATTCACTCTTCTAAAGCACATTATGGCTGCATAATGCAGTCTTCCAGTATATTGTTTAACTGCCCCCTGATCTTTGAGTGACTTTATTGTATTACCTACTGTCATTCTTACATTCTGAAATTGATTTTGGAACCATTAAATCTTTCCTTGGAACAGAATAATATGATGTTCCAATGTTGCCAAGATCTCTCCATCCTGCACAAGCAAAGAGGAAACTCTCTAAGCTCCTGGAAGTTTCCTGATCATTTTCCCAAGGGACGTAGGGAGGCATGGACCACAACCCTTGTCGGCTCCCCCCACCACCAATCCCCCCTGATTGTGGCCCCTGCCCAGAGCAGAGTCTGTGCACTTGCCTCTGAATATCTGGGTTTCCCTAGAGGGGGGTGGTGGCTGCATCTATCTGCCTGTGGTGTGGGGCGGCAGGACTTTCCGAGGGTTCGCGTGGGCATTTCTGGAGGCATGGGGCAGCAGGAGGAAGAGCCATTGGCTTGGCTGAGGGGCAAAGTACTCTCCAGGTCTCTTATTCTCATGGGGGCTCTCAGGTGGGTCAGCCTGAACTTGGGTCTTTCCAGACTTGACCGTTCCTGGGTCTCCCTTCCTTTGGAACGAGCCACATCTCAGTGCTGTGGATGGCTGGGTGACCCTCAGTGGGACGAGGCTCCCCTGCTCCTGGTGGGAAAGCATCAGAGGCCTTTGGAAGCATGAGCTGGACACTGGCTGCGTGTCAGGGAGAATTAAGACGGGTCACCTCCATCTTCTCCCCAGTCTAGAGCCTGATACATCCTGGTGGTAGAATTAACTGCCACTTTGTGGGCATTGGCATCTCTCCCACCGACACAGACGGGCCTGGTGGGTCCTGAGGGCCTTTCTGGAATGAGGCTGTGAGCGTCAGGCAGGGACGGACCTCTAGGGTGGCCCCGTGGGAGTGATTTCTCCTGAGTCCCATTTCCCGTGGGAGAGAAAGAAATTTATTCCCACTTCCCTCTGCCTCCTTCCCTTCGATCTATTCATGCCCTGTTAGCCCAGCTCGGTGCGGACTGAAAGTGGGGTCATGTCCCGCGGAGAGTACCAAACGGGGCACAAGGGGGGCCTCCGGGGGGTCATCCCCTTTACAAAGAAGCTGTTGCCTGTGTCAAGATACACGTCCCAAACTCCACCTGACGTTTTATCTTAGAAACTGTGCGCTCCTGTTCAGGAACCTCCCTCCAGAAGGAGTTGTCTGGTGTGGGCCTCCTTGCTCACGGCGTACGGCTGCCCACGTTATTCTTGGTCTTGCTCTCGGGACATGTCCAAAGTGAACGCTGGGGTAAAAATCATTCCTTATGTCCGTCAAGCACTTTGAACTGTTTCAAAGCCGTTTTTAGGCCTATTATTTTATGTGATCTCCATAACGTCGGCCAGACATCAAGTCCCGGAGAGGTTAATTGACCTCCCTGGGGTCACAAGTGGGACTGGAACTAGAATAGTGTCTCCCCACTGCCTGCCCCTGGACTCAGCTCTGGGAGGACTGGGTCACCGCCATGCAGTCTGGGGACTCACCAAGAGCGAGGCAGCATTCGTGCAAGCTGGGAAGACGGTACCCCGCAGTCAGCCCAGGGTTCCCATGGAGCTCCGGGGCGAGGGCCCTCATTTCTGGAGCGTCACCCCAAGTCACAGCCTTGGCTGCCTGGGGAGGTTTCTGCAAAGTGGGTGGCGGGGACTTCATGGCGGGTCCTGGAGGCTCAGGCTGTGAGGGGAAGGAGTCTCTGTCCCCTCCTCTGCCTGTCCCTTTCCTCGCTGTCACCTACCCCCCGCGCCCCCACGCCCCCTTTCTCTCCCCTCCTGGAAAGGGCACGGTGTTTCTGCTCGGCTGCTCAGGAGGCTTTGCGGTCAGGGTCAGGGTCCGGGGCTGCTGAGCTAGCAGGGGTGAAGGGGACAACGCCGGGCTGGTCAGCAGGCACTCCAGTGGCAAGAGTTGGGGGCACGAAGCGAAAATGAAATATGCATGCAGACTGTGAGCGAGGAGAGATCCTGGGGCCGCGTTTGGCTGGTGTCACGCTAATAAGGGGAGACGTCAGGATGATGGCCAAGCATCAGAAATGAGTCTCGGCATCTGAAGGAGGCGAGACCCGGCGGGCGGGCTCTCCCAGCCGAGGGAGGTGGGCCGCCCGGCCCCCGCCGCCCGCCCTCCCTGGGCCCACAGGGGCCCCTGCCCTCAGCCGGAGCCCTCGAGTGCAGCCTGCGAGGCTGGAAGGAGAGCGGCTCCCAGGGCCCGCCACATGGCGGCAGCAGCTTTGAACGTTTCCAACTACAAGCCACATTGTAGCGGAGGCAGGGAGACACGGGCAGAAAACAACAACAACAACAAAAAAAAAAAAAAAAAAAACAAACCTTGCCTATTAACAGGCGACATCTCAAATTCGAAACACTTTGGGAGAGAAATCCGGTTTTAATAGGAGTCCGAAGTTTCCGTATATATTCATATTCAAATTTATCTCTGGAAAATAATCCCTGTCGTTAAGACTCGGGGTGAAAGCAATTGATGAAGAAGAGAAATCACAGTATGTGGCCGATTTTCTGAGCGGATGAAACTCGGCTTATAGTTGACGCTCCGAGTATCTGAGCTAAATTAAGTCATGAAAGAATATAATACAATGTACCATCATTTTAAAGTAATTTAATCACGAAAACTAAAAATTTGGAAGAAAACAGATATTTTACTTAATAGAAACCATCTGTACCGTGCAGTAGGCAAATTGTATAAAAATGAATAAAACTGTCTCTGGAGGAGAATGGCTCAGGCACCAGCTTATATAATGAAGATGTATATGTGCCTTTCAGCATTTGCATTGTCTATTAGACGAGGTAAATCGCACCAGAGTATAAGGGAAACAGTTACAAATTTTATTACCATCCTATGACTGATGACAAACCCAGCCATAGAAATAATGCATATGAGATGGGGTCTGTTCCCAACTCCAAACGGCTCTCCGCCCCAGACCGGTCTTGACGGCTAGACCTTTATCGAGCTTTGGGTCACTAGGACCTTTTTGTCTAGTTACCATCGCTTTAGCGGCTGGTACCCACAAGGACCATCTTTTAACTTGTTTAGGCTCCAAGTGAGCCATTTGATTCGATTTGGCCCCGCCAGGGAAGGAGCTAATTGAAACACGCCTGGAGTGGCTTTCACGCTGGACTTTTGGCTGCAAGGATCCAGGCGGATGGTCTGAAAGGCGTCCCTTTTCTCCTGGTGACCTGCATCAAAATGCATTCATTTCACAGGACCCTTTTGTGCTCGGGACGGGGGCCTGGCTCACTCCTCTCTGCAGCTGAAGGTCGAGTGGGCACATTTTTCAAAACAGGCACTTGTTCCTAATCTGCAAATTAACTAAATAATCACAACCGCTAATTATACAGTATCAGGCCTGGAGTACAGAGGGCTTGAGTAATAATCAGCTTTTTAAATTAAGTTGGTGACAACCACTCTTAGCCGCTGTGATTTAATAATCCCAATAAATGTGCACATTTTAAAAAGGGGCTCTTTGTAATTTTTTTCCCCAGCATTTGCAACTGAATCTGTTAATGAAAAGAGAACACAACAGTTTTATGTTACAAATGATGCCATAATAGGTAAATAAAAGGGCTCCTCCAGCAGCTATTAATGATCGAGATGCCGCGCATATGAATTGGAGAGGCGAGGCAGTGCAAGAGACTCGAAATCAAGTTTCTATTTCTGTTTGTTATGATGAATTAAGGCCAGCAGGAGAATCTGATTCCTTTTGTATATTAAGCATTTTGGGGCAATAAGAAACAGACCCCATTAACAAATATGTAAAGTCAAAATATCTCCCTGAAGATTTAGACTTTGGCAAATTTAGAACAAATGAGATGCAATTTTCTACCTCATATGCTCGCCCGCTTTTACCTAATATTATTATAATGTATTGGCTCAAAAGGCGGCCGCGCGGCGCCGGGAAGTGGGGCGCGCTCCTGGGCCGCAGGTGGGGGCGCCCGGCCCTTCCCCGCCCCCTTGCCTCCCCCCCTACCCCGCTGGCAGGCACCCCTTCCCCTCCCCCGGCCGCCGGCTCGCGCGTCCTGGGGCGCGGGGGCGCGCGCGGGACCCTCACCGGCCCACTGGCGCCCTCCTCCTGCCTCTCTCCCCACCGCTGATGGCTCTGTTTTTTTTCTAGTGGTCAATTGAAATTTTATGGCTAAGTTATTTAAAAGAGACTCTAGAAGAACGAAATGAGGGAGGGATGATGGAAATGCCGCCTGTCTTTTACAATAATTACTCTTGATAGCAATTTGAACTAATTTGCATTAAAAACACCCATTTAACCAATCTGCGGAGAAGGGCGACTTCACGTGTACTGTTTTGTAAGACCTCAGGACTCTTTCCCCCTCCACCCCCCCCCCCCCATAGAAATTTAGTTTAAATTAGGGAAGTAGCAAAGGGCATTGTTAAATATCCCTGCCTGGGCCGGGCCTGCGCCTTTGAAACTACCTGCACGGTGTGTTAGGATATTGTATTTCACGGTAAAAGGGGCTCTTTCTTCCTCCTTTTTTTACACGGAGCAGCTTTAAAAGCCAGGAGAGGAGGGCAAAGGTCAAAGCCAGGACGCCAGGCTCTGTTCTCTCCTTAGTGTGGCCCTAGACAAAACTCCCTTCCCGTCTTGGTGTGTTCCGGGCTGTTTTTCATCAGAGCAGGAAAGGTGGTAACAACACGACCGAAGCGTCCCTTCAGAGGATGTGTGCACGGCTAACACGAGCGGCCGGTATTAGCCAGACACCGAGGCGCTGGGGTGCGGTGTGACGGTCCCCGTACATCGCCACAACTGAGCGCGATGTTCTGTTCCACCCCTGAGGACCACGGCTGGGCTGGGCCACTGGACGGCCCTGTGGGTCAAGTGCCAGCGGAATGTGGACGGTCCTCGCTCCGTCACCCTGCTTGGCGTCCCCGCGGAGTACCGGCCGCTTCCCCAGCAGCCTCATTTCAAAGCCAGCGATGCTGGGCCCAGTCTGGCTGTCCAGGGGGCGCGACCGTTTGGACCCTCACTGTTTCTTTACTTTCTTCCTTCCTGCCATTTTGTGTTGTTCTGTTACTTGAAAACATTTTAATCTAAAACTCAGAGAGGGAGAGAGCGGAAATTCAAAGCAGGCATCTCTGCCAGGATGTGGGCTGAGTCCTGGGCTTGGCGGGCAGGAGGTTGAGAGCAGGGGCAGGGGGTCACCGAACTAGAATTCGAAGAGCCTCGGAGTCGCCTGGTGTTACAGATGGAGAAGCTGAGCACCGCCTCCCCCCCCCCCCCCCCCAGGACAAGCGTGGACCCAAGGCAAGCCAGGCAGGGAGCTTGGGCATTTTCCAGGGCGTTCCTTTATTTGTGTCAGTCCTGAAAGTGACCACGTCCCCCGAACCTATAATTCCAACACTCTGAACACGCGGCAGACTTTCTGGAAGCAGAAGTTACCGCTGAACGCAGCCGAAAGCCAAGTGCAGACTCTTCTGCCCTTTCCCCCGGCTTTGTTCTCACCCGGACCCTTTGCAGCCCCCTCCCCCCGGCTTCCCTTCTTTCCTTCCCTTTCTTTCCTCTGCCATCTCCCGGGCTAGCTTTGCCTCTAGCTGACGTTCTGATTTGTGGTTCGCCGCCGCCGCCGAGAGTTCACAGCCCCGGGCGCGGGCGGGCTGGACAGGAAGCCGAGCCCCACGGGAGGGGTGCGTGGGGGAGGGGGTGCTGGCTTGCGCCGGGAGGGCCCGAGGTGGGGTGCGCGGGGGTGCAGGTGTGGCCGGGGCGTCGCGGTGCCCCCCTCCCCCGCCTCGGGCCGCCGCGGCGGGTCTGGCCGAGGCCGGGAAGGTGGCTGGGCCCCGGAAAGGAAGAAGAAAGGAGAGGGATGGAGGGCCGCTCCTTCTGCCCCGCCGCGGGGAGAGCGGCGCCCTGCGGCTGCCCCTCTCGGCCACAAGATGGCACTCTTAAGCTTTACAAGGACTCGGGTGCTCGGAGCGTAAATGTGACATTCCGCCCTTCGCCAGCCGCCTCCTCCGGAGAGGCTTGCAGGGAGGCAGGAAGAGGGGAGGAGAGCTGCAGGCCTCCTGGACGTTTCCTGGCGCCCGCGGCGGGGGGCCCCGCTGTCCCCCTGGGCGGTCAGGGCTCCCAGAGCCCCGCCAAGCCGCGGCTCTCCAAGCCGGGAGTTGCCCGAGTGCTCCAGGGCTGGGCCCCCGCAGCCGGGAGCTCAGGCTTTGTCTCCTGAACCGGCAGAAGCCGGGAGAGGGGTCGGCTCCGACCCACAAAACTCCGCCAGGACAATGGGCCGCGCCCTGTCCTCAGGCCGCGGTCTGAGGCACTTGCCCAGCCCGCAGATTCCCTCACACTGAGGCCTCCGGGCGGCTGGAGAAGCCCGAGTCCCCCGCAGGCGGCGGGGACCCTCAGCACACCCTCACCCCTTCTGTGGGAGGCAGTTCGGTGGCCCCGTGCGGCTCTCGGGACAGGGAGAAGGTGGCCACGATTAGGGCGCTGGGTGCACTGCGCAGACAACGAGGTCGCATCGGCCCCTTGGGGCAACTGTGTGACTCGAGAGCCAGAGCGAAGGGATTGGGGGTGTGCAGCAGGGCTGGGAGAATCAGGGCCTCCCCCCCCCCCCCCCCCCCCCCCCCCGGGGAGCGTGAAAGGCCAGCATGCTGGAGACTCCACACCAGCCAGCCTATGGAGAATGGGTGATGCAGCAGGTGAGCTCTCCGGACCTCGGTTCCACCATCCGGAAAAGGAGCATGAGGATCCAATCATGCTCCAAACTGCGGGTCGCATAATAAACGTAAACTAGAACAGAGGAGGAAGTGCCGGAATTCCTAGTGTGTGGCGAGAAGTACTTTCGTTGGAGCTTATCTGTGTACCCACGCGCATAGGCTGGTGCGCGCGCGTGCGCGCACGCACACACGTCTACGCGTCTGTGTGGATACAGGCAGGCCACGAAATGAACTTACGCGGAAGCGTCAGCCCCGCGCCCTGGTAAGACAGCAGGAAGACCGCAGGTCCGGGGAGTGAGCTGGCGTTCACAATCCCGTGCCTCTGGTTCGGCCACGCGTTAGCCGGGGGGGCCCTGCACACATCTTGGCTTACCTCTCTGGGCCTCGCTGGGCGGTGGGCTGATCGTGGCCCCTGCAGGGTGCAACTGGGCAGGCTGCGTGTGGAGACCGATGGCTGGTACTCTGCCCTCTTTCGACTCCGGCGTGTACTCAGACTTGACAAACGGCGCCTCACTGATCACTCCGGTGTCGAATCACGCTGCTCCCATCGGGAAGGCCCGGCCTCCGGATCGCCGTCCCCTGGCACGGTAGCTGTGTCTTGAAGACCCAGGTAGGGTGAATTAGCGGAAACGGAGGACCCTCGTGGACCAGCCTGTGTGGCTCTTGCTGCGCGAACCGCGCCCTGACCAACGCCGTGGTCAAGAGCAGGACCGCCCTGTAAGCTGCAGCTGTGAGAGCCCTGTAAGTCGTGTCCACCTGGGCACAGCTTCCTGGTGCTGGAGTATTTTAACTTGGCTGGAGACGCGCTGGAGGGTCCTGGTGGGGTGTATGGAGCGGGCTCTGTCAGATGGAAGGATCTGGAAGGGCAGGGTGTACAGTGAGGACTCGGGGGGTATGAGTAGACCAACAGGTTGGCCAGAGGAGGACCTCAGTGGATGGACACCGGGTCTGATGGCGTCAGCTCTCCTTTCTGCTCTGAATCTCAATTGCACCTTGCTCAGGAAGGTGCAGCCCACTCTTCCTGTCATCCCTCATCGATCGGCTTTTGCAAAGGTCTGTGCTACTGGCTTGGACAGAGGTGTAGATGTTGTCTTTGTTCTTCATAACCCGGTGTCCAGGCTGGGAGGCAGGCAGAGTCCTAGGCGGGGCAGAGCCTTGGGGTCGCGGTGGCACTTCCTTCCCCGTGACCTGCCTCTCGGGCTCCAGCCCGACCCGGCTGCTGAGCCTCTCCCTGTGTCCTTATCTGGCCACTCCGACCTCTGGCGCCCTGCACCCCGGACTCTGGCCAGTCGTCTGAGATCACCAGCACACGCCCCTGCTGTGGTTACTGGAATAGAAAGAACTGAGAACTGGGAGGTGTGCCCTTACAGCTCTGATCTAGCTCCCTGGGGCACCGGCGACAGATCTGTGCCCTGTCAGTGCCTCATCTGCAAAAACAAAGGGGTTACGTGGAATCATCTACAGGCTCTTCATGGCTCCGAAAGCCACCTGCTCTGAGTCTGCCTGGGTCATCCACCTGCTTTCCCACTACGTGGGTGTGGGTCTGAATGTCCACCCCCCCCACCCCCATCCTGGTTTCGTGGTTCGCGACTTTACTCTGAACCGGACCCTCGCTCCGAACAGTTTAATTCACAAAAGCTTCGGTCTGACGATTGGGATCCTGGCCTGGACTCCCTTAGCCCTGTTTCTGATCCAATGAAAACTTTTTAACCTTCAAGGACTTCATGTGCTCCCGTGCCTGGAGTCTCCCTACTGGTTTTATAATCAACTTCAGTTGACCAACGAAGAATTGATATCTGGCCCAAATGCATTCTTGTCAAACTGTGTAATTTTTACCTCCTGGTTCTTCTACTTTGTTCTATGTTATTATAGATAACATTTAAGTAGCATCGCCTTAATTGTGTTTGCAGAACGTTATTTCTACAAGATATTAGAGGGCGTTTTGCAGGGACGTGGAGGACTGGGCCATAATGCAATCTCTTTGGGAGGCACAAGTCAAATACATTTGAACTGATTTCATTAGTACGGACCTTTGCCAGAGCTTTATCTATGCAAAGAGCATTGGGTGGGGGACCCTGGACTCCTCCAGCTCTGCCTCTGTCCTGCTGGGAGGCTGTGGGCCCACGGTCAGGAGCTGGAAATACATTGGCTTTGAGGTCCTGGTCAAGGTCTTCCGCTCCATGACTCTCCGTTGTATAATGTTTGTTCATTATCTCTTCTTCATAATCTATGGAGATGATTTTTGGGGGCATTGACAATAGATGAGATGTTACTTCCTGTGCTGTGGGAGGACCCAGTGTCTGAAACACGGCATCTGCCCTCAAAGAGGTTAAACTCTCCTTGGGAAGGCAGGACATGCCAGTCGTTTCCTGGTGATTCAGGCCACCTAAGGGAGGCTACAGAGAGGGAAGGGCAGTGGTCTGGGCCTGTCACGGAGGCTTAATGGATGGCCTTGGACCTTAGGTGAGTATTGTAAGAAGGTGATATTTGGGGGGCGCCTAGATGGCTCGGTCGGTTAAACATCCGACTCTTGATTTCGGCTCAGGTCACGATCTCACGGTTTGCGAGTTAGAGCACCACATTGAGCTCTGCTCTGACAGTGCGGAGCCTGCTTGGGATTCTCTCCCCACCCCCCACCCCTCTTTCTCTGTCTCTCTGTCTCTCCCTCTGCCCCTCCCCTGCTTGTATTCTCTCTCTCCCTCTCTCTCTCTCTCTCTCTGTCTCTCTCTCAAAATAAATACACTTAAAAACATTTTTTTTTTTTTTTAAAGAAGGTGATATTTGGAAGATGGAGAACTTGGAGAAGGTACTTGAGTGCAGATGGCCAAGGGGGCGGAGGCAGAAATGAGGATGGGGTGGTGCATTAGATGTCCTGTCATGGTGGAGAGGAGAGGACATTCACCCCGATGCTGCAAGTAGAGAACTCAGTTTTACCCAAACTGGCTTCCTCTGCCTGGTCCTGGGCTCTTCCTGTCTGTCCATCGTCACTGCTCAGACTACTACCTTCCACCTCATTGACTCATTTGTACCTTTGAAGGTCAACCCTCTTCTACTCGTCTGTCTAGAGTGATCCTGGTATTTCCCCTTCTCTCTCATGAGTGAGAGGCTCCAAGGGTCCCTCCTGCGGGCGTTGTCCTGCCTTCTCCCCTGCTTTGTTCTGAGGCACAGACATGGGGACGCCGGAAGCAGTGACGCTGGTTTGTGGCTTCGGGGACTGCTGTCGAGAGTAATGCTATTCTGTCACGTCTGTAAGAACTAGGCTGGTACTTTACTGTAGAAGCCACAGCAGTACAAGGGAGTGACCACTGTCATCTCTGGGATGGGTATATTCACATTAAGCACTTTTAAAAATTAATTAACTCAATTTGTTCCACAAATACATTTACCTGAGCATCTTTCGTGTGCTGTGCACTTGTGAAACAGAGACAAGGCAAAGGCAGAGTCTTCGTTCAGGACGCTCACGGTCAACTAAGAAAGACGGCCACGATTAGCAAAGAAATGAAAAGACCGTGCGGCAAATGTTACATTGAACTCCGTCCCCGTTTATCGTGCCCATGTTCCAAACGCTATGCCAGAAGTTTCACATTTTTTATTTTCTTTTTTCACTAAATGCTCATAACAGTCTTCTCCAAGCGAGTAGTTGGTCTCAGGTTTGTATTGTTATGCATTTTACAGCCGCAGAAATGAAACAACAAAGCAGAGTGAAGGCGTACTCCATGTGATTCTCTGCTGTTCTCATGCAGGAACCAGGGGCACGGTAGATACGGGAGTGAAGGTTCTGGACACAGAGGGGAAGATAACTGCCTGGAGAGCCAGGGAAGGCTTCACGGAGAAGGAAACACCCGAGTTGGGTCTTGTAGGATGAGTAAGAGTTTTTAAGGTATGAGTTTGGAGCACAGAAGAGAAAAGCATTTTTGGAAGAGGCACTGGCATGTGCAAAGGCCACGGGTCAGAGAAAAGGCGATTAGGGACCTGTGCGAGGTCAAGCCTAGTGCTGGGTGGGACGTTTGCGGCGTTCTAGAAGGGAGAGAGCCGAGGGCTGAGTAAGACCTACTGCGAAGGTTCTTACATGTCAGGTGAGCAGTGTGTATTGTAAGCTGTTAATATCATGTATCCTAAGCCAGAGGAATTACATGAATGTCTCTCCTCTTTTCCCCAGCTTTACTAAAACAAAGCCACAAGGGGATTATGCAGTTGGAGGCCACATGTTTATGTGGGGATAGAAGTGTGGAGCAAACCATCCTTCGTTGCACGAGAGAATCACCTGTAGACCTTTCAGTGGCACATAAGCGGCATGAAAGTTCCCCCTCCTCACTGCCCGTGACACCTGTCCACGGTGGCCCTGCTCCATTGAGCAGCATTTTCTCAAAATTCCCATCGATTCCTCAAAAAGTTAGTCATAGAATTGCTATAGGTAATTCCACTCCTAGGTATATGCACCAAGGAATTGAAAACAGGGACTGTATATTTCAAGTTTATTTATTTATTTTGAGACAGAGAGAGAGAGAGAGAGAGAGAGAGAGAGAGCATGTGAGCAGGGGAGGAGCACAGAGAGAGGGAGAGAGAGAATCCCAGTCAGGCTGTGCGAGGTCACCTCAGAGCCCAATGCAAGGCTCGATCCCACGAACCGTGAGATCGTGCCCTGACTTGAAACCAAAAGCCGAAACCCTGAGCTTCACTGAGCCCCCCAGGTGCCCCAGAAAACAAATATTTCTACACTGATACTCATAGTAGCACTATTCATAATAACAAAAGGTAGAAACATCCCAAATGTCCATCAATAGCTGTATGGATAAATACAGCGTAGTGTATCCATGCAGTGGAATATTATTTGGCCATAAAAACGAATGGAGCATTGACACCTGTGACAACATGGGTGAACCTTGAAAACATCACACGGAGTGAAACAAGCCAGACAACAAAAGGCCACATATTGTACGACCTCATTGATAAGAAACATCTAGAACACGCAAATCCATGGAGACCGGGAGCAGATTGGTGGTTGCTAGGGGCTGGGGGTAGGGGAATGGGGTGACTGCTAATGCGTCCAGGGTTTTATTTTGGGGTGAAGAAAATGTTTTGGAACTAGACGGAGGTGATGGTCGCACAACAATGGAAATGTCATCAATGCCGTTGAACGGTGAATCCTTAGTTTTATGTTTTGTGAATTTCACAGCAATGAAAAAAAAAAAAAGCCCCATGAACACCATGCTTTGGTGAGCACTGCCTGTTGGCCAAGAGCTTCCAGTGGGCAGTGGGTGTCCAGGCATCCCGAGAGCCCCAGTCCCCCATTCTCGCCTCCGAGACCATCCGCAGGCCTCCCGGGAAGAATGGATTCTTTACCATGGAAAGCGGTTATTTCCAAGTTGACCCTTTTGACTCTGTAAATCACTGTCTTGAATGCAAGATAGTAAAGGGCCAAAATTATTCCCTTTCTATTCTTTTAATTGCCAGAATCAATAGGCATAATTGATTCGAATTGAGAAATAGTGTCCAGGTAACATTTAGGAAGAATCATTGAGATCGGCATGCCGAGAGTGACTGCCTGCTGGGTACCCGTGGGTATCGCCCGTGGGATTCTGGCCCGGGAGCTGGCCACAGTGGTCAGGGTAAGAGAGTCCAGAGGGACGGCCCCTGTGTGGTCATTTGGACAGGATTGTGCCCTAAAACCATGCTGGGGGATGGGAGCTCTGCCCTCCACTCCTAATGGTCCAGTGCCAGGCAGGAGCCTCTGAGCAGTGGCCAGCCCCTCCCCCCAGCCCCCCGGAGCACCCAGGCTGGCCTGGAGCCCCTGAGAGGAGGAGCTGAGGCCTGCTGGAGCCACCTGCTGGGGCCCCTTTCAGAGTGAGCTTCCTGGCATCACGCCTGGCACGCTCACCTTGGGGCGGATGGCGACCCTCTCCTTCGGGTGTTTATTTCGGTGATGTGAGGCAGGGACGGCATGTGCTCCGAGCAGTTCACATCAGTGACCCCCTTGTCCACCTGGGCTTTTCTGGAACTACTGGAAGGGACAGCTCGTCCCAGAAGAGAAGCCGGTTTCCAGCCCAATACTCGGGGAGTCATATTTTTCAAAATTCTGTTGAGTCCTAGTATCCTATGTTGGTTAGACAGCTCATCAATAGGACTGGGGGACAGGATTGATCTTTTACTTATAATGCAGAACATTCAATGGATGGCAAAGTGCTTTAAAAAGGGGCCCATGGAACACTTTGAAAATATTAATTAGCGTGTTGAAGCATTCTGCATAGCATATCACAGTGAGACTGCTCCAGGGGGTTGCTTGGGATGAATTATTAATAAGAATCCCTTTCTACCCTGTACTTCCCACCCTGATTTTCTGGGAGTGGGCGTAGGTTGGGTGTCTGTTAGATACATTTACTGCTCCTTTCATGCCGTTGGGGGCTTGGGGGTTATCCAAGTGTGGGGTTCATGTGTCTGGAGAAGGAGACGGACCCCAAACTCCAAGAACAAGGAAGGGTGGGGAAAGGAAGTGCCATAAAGGGCTGCGCTGGGCTTGGTGCTTCACATTCCAATTGGAAACCGGATGGGTATGGCTTTTGGGTGCGAGTTGAGGTTTCTAAAAGATTCGAGCCAGAAGGAGGATGCCAAGCAGCTCCGGTTTTCAGACCGGCCAGAGAGAATTCGGAGCCTTCTTCCTGCGGTCCCCCGGCCTCCCTCACTTTGCTGGTCATCGCGGGTGAGAGAGACCGCCGTTCCCCTGCTGCCCGATCTCGACTGTGTTTGCTGAGCGGCAGCGAGAACTCCCCAAAGCTCCCCCAAAACACAGCAGCCCCCCGACAAGCCAGTGGTCGGACTCCAGAGCTGACAGGCGGCAAGCCTGATTTTTCCTGTTTTAAGAAGGGCAGATTTGTAGAAACATAAACATATTGGTAAGGGAATGTTGCTGTAAAGTTTTACACTAATTCAATCGAGGATGATAGAAGTACTTATAACTCCTGCCAAATTGAACAACGAGGATCAGGGGGTTAATCTGGTTGTGCGGAACATCCCTGACCTTGGAAAGAAGCCAAAGCGTGCGTTCCGGCAATGTCTCCGCCGGCCCTGGTTTGTCTGCTTTTGTTCCCTCCCACCCCTCTCGATTCGCACTCTGCACGTACGGGCTCCCCGTATCTTTGTCCTTCAAAACATACGAGCGGAGGTCTTCGCTGGGTTGCAGTCAACGACGAGCTGGGCAAGGACAGAGATTTTCGACGTTTTGGCAATGTAGACCATGGGGAACGTGGTCCGATTTTCCACTTCGATTTGATGGTTGACTGTCTGCAGGGTGTAACAGAAATGGCCTTTCCAGTTTGAAAGTGACCAAGTCCACTGGACTTCTTTGTTCAGCAGGTTTTGCAAGGCTAGCTCGGGTCCACTGGGCCATACAAATGTGTATCCTCCCCACCCCCCCCCCCGCCCCCTCGCCCCGAAGTTTGAGGTGTCATATCGGACGCCTTTTGTTTCACCCTCCAGGGAAAACCACAAACCATAAGCTTGACTGGAATTTTCATGTTGACAACTTCCTGCAGGTATGATAGGAGCAGATCATTAGCGGTTGCCTGTGTTTGGCAGGAAGGGAAGTGAATGGCCGGGCGAGTCTATGGAAATGGTGACAGGGATGCCTCTGCTTTGTAGGGAGTTAAGAGCATGACACATTTCTGAGGAAACCAGCCCTGTGCACCACGGACGTTACTGGCACCACGTCCCCCTGAGCGGATTGACATTTTAAGCATGTAGGTGACCTCCAGGGCTTTTGAGGCAAATTTCTCTCCCTCTGTCTTCTCCTTCCCTCTCCATCCATTTCCCTCTTGGAAAAAGAGGGGGGGGTGGGAGACAGAGAGAGATATCCCAGCTAAAGGTCTCTATAAATTTTCACACCCCTGGTGCATTATTATTATTTATTCACCTCATTTCATCAGAATTAAGGCCAGATTTACAGGAGAAAAATTAGCTCTGTAAACAGTCAAAGCAATATCGGGCCTCCCCCTCCCCGGTGATGCTTGATAAGGGTCCTGGTGTTTGGAGAGCGTGACACGGCCAGCCTGCGGGCAGAGCCTGCTGGGGGTCTCCGGTGCAGACGGGAAAGTGCCAAGAAAAGGACCCTGCGCTCCGGCGGCGGCATCACCACCTCCTACACGGACAAAGGAATCTGCAGTGAGCAGTTCGTGCGTGTCGGAGGGGCCTGCTAGACATGGCAAAGTTTTATTTTTATTTATTGTCTGGCGATGATTTAAATACCCCTCGATGCCAAATCATAAACAGAAAGAAGCCCGCATTTGGCTTTTGTTATCAGCGAAGAGAATTAAGGTTATTTTTTTCTTTGACTTTTTTTTCTTTTTCTTTCTTTTTTTTTTTTTTTTTTTTTAACAGCCCAGTACCTTGGCTGGATTCCAGTTCAGGTAATTACATTCTGTCTTCCTAAATTCCCCTGTAACTCCAATTGGGCAAGCTGCTCTTCTCTTCCCTCCTAAAAGCTGATGTGCGGGGTGCCTGGCATCGAACGGGGTGGCATTCCAATAGTGGGTCCCAAGGTGTTGCGCTGGAAATGCATTTCGAGCGGCTTCCGCACGCGGGGCTTGTGTGCAAATGGAAGTACTATTATTTATTGCTCTTTTCCACCAGCAGCTGCCAACCCGAAACTATCTCTGAATGACATTTTAAATATGAAGGCCAGGGTCATTAGGATGATTAGATACAAGGGTCCATTTTGTTCACCTCTAGAATTATTGGGTGCCGGGAAGCAGAATAGGGAAAGAAAAGGAAAGAAAACTCCTCCCATCTCTGGGAATGTCTCCTTTCCTGTGTTTCATCTTTCCACAAAATGGCTCTTTTTTTGTGTGTATGTTCTTTGCTTTTTTTTTTTTTTTTTGCTATCTCCTGATTAAAATCTAGGAGGATTATTGGGCTTTTTGTTTTTGTTCGTAGGCATTAGTGGAAACGGGAGTATTTTCCATTTATTCGGATAAAACGGCAGCCCCTTTTGAAAAAGTCCGAGAGTCCATTCGTTTACAGTTAATTCTTCAAATGTTTATTGAGTACCTGCCACGTATCAGACCTTGTGAAAGGATTCTTTGGGCCATATACGCGCTTATTGTTTCTATCCTTTTCATTAATACTTAGTTTAATTGTGGATATCCGTGCGTTTTGCAATAGCATCTGTATTGACAAGCAAAGGAGGAGATGACATGTATGTTGTGTATGATGTGGTATGTAATCATCCCCCGTAGACAGCTGATGGTAGTGAAAAGTACATTTTCCAAG
Organism: Lynx canadensis; assembly: GCF_007474595.2. Classification (NCBI taxonomy): domain Eukaryota; kingdom Metazoa; phylum Chordata; class Mammalia; order Carnivora; family Felidae; genus Lynx; species Lynx canadensis. The sequence goes on along the minus strand of NC_044313.2, from coordinate 4,406,739 downwards.
AATGACACCGACATCCACCGCAAAAGAGAATTTGGGGTGGGTACTGGGAGGCAAAAAAGAAAATCTGTGTATGAAAACCACTTCCATTTTAAAGATAAGCACGACAGTAAAGTGATTCCTTTTTCCAGCTGCCGTTAGAGATTCAGGAAACTGCTGCCATGGGCCTGTTGTCAAACCCGTTTGTTTCATAATTCCTACAAAACAGGATGTGAGGGTTTCGTGGATGGCCTTTCTGCCAGAGGTGGGGTCTGATGCCCCGCACACACACCTGCCACTACCCTCCTACTCTGAGCTCTTCCCTCGTATCTAGAAGCAGGCAGATCTTCCCGGCACTTGTAATTGTTATTTTCTGTTGACTTTAATTTCCCCGCTCCGAATCCTGCCACCGTTAGATGCCGTAAATCGGTGGCGCTATCCACCTATGCGGTGTGGTCAAAGCCACTCCGAGGGAAGCGGCCACCGCGTCTGGCATTAGGTCTTAGCCTGCGTTTCGATAATAATTTATTATCGCCCCTTTACCCCCCCCCAGTAGAATCATTCTCTACAAAGCACTGAGCCCAGGCAGATATTAAACAACTCAACTCAGTCCAGTGGTCTCCTCTGGGCTTGTAACTCTAGTGAATTGCATTTTTTTCTAATTACAGGAAAAGTAGCAAATTGGCAAACATCAGGAAGTGGGTACGCCCCCTCTGATTTACAAGGAAGAGTGCAGGGTGACTTTATAGCTCAGGAATTCAGTGAAATAAATTTATGGTTAGAAAAATTCATGTTCTTAATGTGATGAAGGTCCTTTAACTTTTAACACGCTTCTCCAGTTAAGGTTCGCGGGACTCACACGGAAATGGCTGTCTACAGCTGCTGCAAATTGATTTATCCCCAGATAATAGTCAGAGCTGCAGACCAAATTGTTGGAAAGAAACAGTTCTTTAATTTCGGTGTTTGGGGCTGTCTATATATTGTTTATGCGTATTCCCGTTGTGTATATGAGCAGAGATTTGCGGTGGCCTCACTTTTCCGGGCAATCAGGGTAATTTCCCTCCAGCCCAGAAGGCCTGCACTGCTGATAATCCCCGCACACGGTCCCCCACCCCCTCGGGGGACTTGGTGGCCCCCACAGCAACTCCTCCCTTGGCATTTGTGAAATTCTGCCAAGAGCCAAGCGATCTACGGGAGAAATTAGGGAATCCGTGTCTATGGTGATGCTAATTTGTGTTTTGGAAATCACATTTTGCCGATCTGCTGAAATCATTTGTGTCGTGAGGGTGACGTTCTCGTGGTCTCTGGGAAGCGCAGAGGCGTCGCCCCAACCCTGATCCTGTCTTGGTTTCTCCGGGGCTTCCCCAGTCCGTCTCTCCAGACACCAGTTACTGGTAGACCATTCCTCCATTCTTTAAATATTTCCTGAGCACCTACTCTATGCAACGTAGTGTGCTTGGAGATGGGTTTGGGAGAGGCCGGCACCACCTCTGGCCCCTTGGGGTTTACGATCGATTGAGAGACAGAAAATAAAACGAGCAAACAAGTGATGGCAGGAGTAATCACCAGTTGTGGTAGGCACACTGGAATTAAACATTCGAGGAGTTATAAGAGAGCAGACGGGCTCCCCTGCTATGACGGGGCCCTTGGAGGGGGTGACAGAGGTGGAGGCATGCAGCCCCCAGCCCTCTGCCCCAACTTCTCAGGGGCACCTCCTGCTTCTCTGCAGCAGCAGGAATCTTGGGGCGGCGCTGTTGATGGGTATGAATCAAAGGCTGGTCATAGCACAAGGCTCAGCGCGGCTAACCTACCTTTGAAGGGTGTTTCCGGTCTCAGTCTAGCGCGTGTTGGTGTGGGCCAGCTGGCCTCTCTCCTGTTCCTGGAGAGAACTGGTCATCTCAGCTGCGCACCGTTTAGGGGGCCCCTGACTTCATGCTGAGCTGTCCACCACCCCCCCCCCCAGGGCCCTCGCAGCACCATGGTGTGACCATCTTTCCTGGTTTCCAGGCTTGGGGTCAAGGGTCCCCTCTTCCCCGGTCTGTGTGCACTTGCCCGAACTCAGACAGGCTGCCCCAGCTCCTGGTCTAGATGAATCGCTGCCTAGTACTCTAGCCCCCTGAACACAAAATCTGGTTTTTCACTTCTCTTATGCCTTCAAGCCTAGATTCTTGGGTCTGACCTTTTTTGTGGGTAGTTGAGAACAGGGGGCACAAAAGTCTGAAACGTTTTCATCTTTTGTATAGTTATCTCCTAGAGAAAATACTCACTGTGTATTTATTTGTTTTTAAAGAGTAACTACGTTAAAATAACTGAAGAAAAATTGGTACCTGCAGGTGGTAATGGGTGTTCGTTGGATTTACTGGTGTGGTCATTTTGTAAAATACACAAATATTGAATCATTATGCTATACACCTGAAACTAATATAATGTTATATGTTAATTTTATTTCAGTATTAAAAACGCGAAAACCTTCCAACTCATGAAATTTCTTATAATTAAAAATATGTTCTGACAAAATCAGGTTACTAAAATTAAGAGGAAAATAATTCTAATAAAATTAAATAAAAAAATACACGAACACCTCAGCGTATCACAAATATAAACATTCAAGAATGACAAATAACTGAGGAACAAAGAAGGACTTATGATGAGTGGCTAATCGATTTTTTCTTTGACTCCAGAAACATTTATTGAGCCTATGCCGTGAGACAGGTGTCTTCAGTCTTTATCCCTCCCTCTCCCTCCCTCCCTCCCTCCTTTCCATTTGTCACGTGCCTCCCTGTCCTGGAAAGATGCTGTCAGGCGCTGGTGATGCCGTGGTGAAGGTGACACGGTTCTTGTACCTTCACGAAACACAACAATCTGGTTTGTGAGTCAGCCCTACACACAGCAGCCCCATGGTGAGAAGCCCCATCGACACACACCTCGCACGGGTGAGCCGCGGCTGTGACTTTCTGTGGGAAGGCAGAGGAAAGAGGGCCTGAAACGCCTGGAAGTCTTCCCAGCAGTGTTGGTAAGGAGTTTAGGCCTTGAAGACCAAGTGAGATTTTGCTAGAAGGAGCCCGGAGGAGAAAGGCACTCTGGCCAAAGGCAGAGCTCTGAATGGATGCAGCGGAGGGGAAGAGCCAGGAGAAAGGGGGAATGGTCGACCAGCTGTCCTGGTCTCCCAGGGTGATTTACCAAGCGTCCCTTACTGTTGAGCCTTTCTGGAACCTTCCCACAACCTTGAGCACTTAGCAGCCCTTTGCAGGGGCCCATGGGGCCTGCTTGCACTATTGGGTCTGTGAGGGATAACTCTTTGGATACGTGTCAGGACACCGGGGGGTCTTCAGGGTCCTGATCACAAAATGACCCGGATCCTAGGCAAATGGTGGAAGTGGCAAATGGTGCATCCTAGGCCTTGGAGGAAGTGACCCTCGTGGCACCTGTTCACCCACCACGCCTGGGTGCGTGCCCCTTGACTGGGTGTGCCCGTGTCATGCCTGTGCCAGGGCAAGGACTCACTGTGGAGACTCAGTCACTCACTCAACAAAGGTCTGTGGGACCCTCTGTCTTCTTGAGCACATTTGCGCCTAGAAGAGAACACACTGCTCTCTTCACTATTGTTTGCTCTGCTTTTTATTATTTAGTGTATTTATATTGGGCTTTTCCAGGATATCTGTGGGCGAACTTGCTTGACATCCAAGAAAAATGATTTTCGTCTTAGTTCACCTTTAGGTCCAAACCCATGGGAAGTATTCTTCCTGCGATAAACTGAAATGTTTTTCATTCTTCTTTCTTAGTTAATGTTTAGAGATTCATTCCTTACTGCACACCTAATATACGATGGATACCTTTCAGTGGTCTCTCCTCAACGAAGAGAGGAGACTTTTACTTATTGGATGCATTCACTTCTTTATCCAGAAACTTTTCACGGAGGTCTAGGGTGTGCTCAGTAAACAGAAGACCCGTTCTTGCCTTCATGGAGCTGATGGTCTAGTGAGGGAGTGAGGAAATCCCACAGATCATTGCAATAAGAGGTAAGAAGCGACACGGGTTCTAAGAACGCCCCATGAGAAGGTTGGAGAGTGGGGAGATCGCTCCTGTGGGCGGTCCTGGAGCGCCTTCCCCGAGGGACGCTGGCAGGATCTATGGGACCTCAGGAGCCAGAGAACGGAGGGAAAAGGCATTTGGGGCAGAGGAGCTATGGGCAGAGGCAAGGAGAGGGGCAGACCTGGACTGAACCTGGCTTGGCCAAGGCCGGGCTGGGAGGTTCATCTTCAGCTAAGCTTTGGCCATCCTGGGATGGCCCCAGTGCCATGCTGAGGCTGGGGTCTTCCTTATGGGATCCTGCCCTTGTTTATCCCCATCCCCTGAGGAAGAAGTAGGAGGTAGGAAACAGGGAGCCATTAGGTCTCCAAGAAGAGAGTTACAGGGGAAATCTTTGACCTAGGTACGCAGTGGACATAAACAAAGAAAAGTGACAAAAAAGGGCCAAGGATGTCTATGGACATTCACACATTCAGAGAAGGGGAAGGTCTGAGACCTGGGTTTCCAAGCCAGCACCCAGCTCTGCTTTTTGCTTCCTGGTGTCTACACTGCAGGCAGCCAGCTTCCAGCCATCCAACTACCCCATCCTGGGACTGTCATAGACGGCCCACTGCATGCAAAGAGTGCAGGGAGACATCAGGTCCCCTTGTTCCTCTTAGGAACAGGCTGGGCTATCGCCCATGAGTGATGGCAGGGCTGTGTTTAGATTTGCACTTACCTAGTTTCGAATCTGTTTTACACGGTTGAGCTGCGTCTCTCTTGCAGGTACCTCTTCCACCAGTACCAATAAGCCTGGGGGCTTCATTCACCTTGGATTTGGGGTTGCTAGATTGTACACAGTTCACACAAAAACTTGACTTAACCCTGACCTTTCCATTCACCCATTTATTCTTCAATGTGTGATCTGACAGGTGCAGAGATGTGGTCTGGACCCTCCCCCTGCACTATGGCAGGGGCAGCCGCGTCACCTCCAAGAGCAAGGGGACACACTTTAGGAAACCACATTCTGGGTCATGTGGCTTCCCATTCTGCAGGTTTGCAGACAGTGACCAGCTCTCTTTGGCCTTCTGTCACAACCAGGGACAGTGACCACAGTGAAAGTCTCCCCCGCTGTGCTAAGTCAAGCTCAAGTCTGAATAATTTCCAGCCTCTGATTGGGCTCAATCAATTCGTCAACAGAACCATCCAAGTCCACGCTTTATTCAGTGCCTTCTGGTGCTAGATGCCATGGCCACTCCAGAAAATTCCTAGGGTCAGGCCTCTTCTCGGACAGAGGGAAGGACCGTTGCTAAATGTCCACGGAGCACGTGCTCGGTGCAGTCGCTGGGTCAAGGAAGGTGTAGGGCGCGCGCTCCGTGCACCAGAGTAGGTAATAAGCCAGATGCACGTACGCCCCATCCACAAGGTGCTGTGTGCCAGGTGCTGATGGGACACACTGCATGGCCACAGGTGTGTGGAAGATGAGCCTTCGAGCCTGGATCTTAGGAATGGGGAGAGCATCAACAGGTCGAGAGAGAAGAGAGGAGGGCTTGCAGGGCGGGGCAGCCTGGGGCCGTGGGCAGACCGGCTCTTCCCAAGGGCTTGCCTGGGGAAGGCAATCAAGGTTGAGACAGCAGTGTGAAAGGCCGAGCCTTGAAGTCGCCTTCTGGAAGCTGGCTGGAGAGTCGCTGCCCGGGGAAAGGAGAGATGGGAAGCTAGTGGGGCCCAGAAGCCTCTTTGCATGTGGGCAGCGCCCTTCCTGTGCTGCGGGAACAGAACCTTTGGGAACAGCCACGTCCTGCTCCGTGATGTGTGCTGCTTGGCGGTGGGGACCTGCCCACAGCACCTGGCTCTCCTGCCCGTTGACTGGCCAGGGGGAAGGTGGCTTCTCCTCGGAGGAGCTCAGGGGTCAGCAGGATTCTTGTTTGTGCCACTGCGGTGTGTGCTGGGATGGCCCGAATGGGAGCTGAACGCAGGACTGCTGGCCCCGGAGAATCTGGCTCAAGTCAGTCCTCACTTACGGAACACCTGCCCCGTGGCTGAGCCCGGGACGGTACCGGGGAGTCAGAGACAAGGCGTCGGCCGTGGACCCAGGGACTCTCAGCTCGGCGGGACTTACCGGCAGAGCCAACCGTGGTGAGTGGGGTAGCTGCCCAGGGCTGGCTGGCACCAGGCTGAGGGGAGGGCCACCTCAGTGTCCCTGCTTTGTCCTAAAGATGGGGGCTGGGCCACGGGGCCTCCCTCTCATGGCTTTGCTAAAGCAGCAGCCACTGCCGTCTGCAAAAGAGTTGGCAGACGAGACTAGCCCTGAGATAAGCGAGTAGGTTTTCAAAAATGTTTCTGATGGTCTCCTCAACGGAAGCTCAGGGTGGATGACTGTTGAGGGAGCACACACATCTGCCCGTGTAGCCTGGGCGGGTGTCCAAATGCCTCTGTGCCCGGAAGAGAGTCCCACAGAGGAGCCCACGTATAGGAGCCAGCATAGGGTGTCAGTGACCGAGGTATGCCTTTTCTTCCTTCATCATCCGTATACTCAGAGCTCCCTCCCCCCCACCCCGCCCCCCCCAGGACAAGGAGCTAACTGAATGGTGGCTGTGCAGGGCAGGGAGGGGGGAGCCGGACAGCACATGGCCCCTGGCCACTCTCTAAGGTTCCTGGGCTGTCCCCCCCCTCTAGGGGTCTAGGTTGCCCACTGAAGAAGGGAGAAGGGAGAATAGAGAAGAAAAAGTGAGATCCACGGGCACATTGGGCAGTCAGAAAGCCCAGAGAACAAACATCACAACCAGCCCGGAGAAAGGTGGGTTGAAACAGAGATCGCGTTGGACTGACCTTTGAGTCTGAACAAAAGAAATAAGTATGTAGGAAAGCTTTTCAACACCACCCTGGAAGAAATAAAAGCAAGGAGGGACAAGTTGATTGGTCAGGATCCCTGTAAAGAGTGTGCCCTCTTCAGGCTGCAATAGGTCCACAGTGTATTTTAAGGTCTGTGTGTATCAGGGGAAGTTCAAGCCAACAGACTCTGCCTACTGTGCTGGCCGTGGTCGTTGAGACTGAAGTATTTGAAAACATGGAACACGGCCCTTGCCGAGAGGAGCAGGAATAAGCAAATAAAGACAACACCTTATGTAGTAATCTTCCCAGTGAGCAATCCCTACTTTCTGAATGACGAGGAGGTCCATTTTTCAAAGTATTCTGAGTTTTCTGAACCCACCCAAGTTTACTATTATTTTTTATCAGGTAGGATGGTAACCAGTGTCTGCTTCCTGGGCACTTGGGAATCTTCAGACCCGCTAATGCAGGACTCAAGGACACACAGCATCGTCATTGGGAAGGGGGACAATTAGGAGAGTACCATCCACCCTTCATTGATCACGGCTTCTGAACTAGAGACACAGAACTTCAATCTCGGTGCAAGAATTGCAATCGTGTTTTGAAAATACCCCAAATTCTGGAGTGCCTGGGTGGCTCAGTCATTCAACACCCGACTTCAGGTCGTGATCTAGTGGTTTGTGAATTTGAGCCTCACGTCGGGCTCTGTGCTGACAGCTGGGAGCCCGGAGCCTGCTTCAGATTCTGTCTCTCTCTCTGCCCCTCCCCCGCTGGTGCGCGCCTGCTCTCTCTCTCTCTCTCGCTCTCAGAAATAAACATTAAAAAAAGACAACCAAAAATTACTGAATAACCCCAGCATGGGTGTAGAGTGGTGTAAGGCTTGTACCCAGGCAGCAGAAATGGTGACTTTTAAATAAAAGGCTTAGCACGTGCATGGGGACTGCTGTCTGCACAGTCAAAATACAAGGACATCGTTTGGTATGGAGTTTCCTTTGCTTTGACAAACTTCATGCCTCTTTGGGGAAGGGCGAGCTGATTTTCCAAACTCCGCCAACACTCTCCCCTCCAGTCACCCCTCCCGGGCCCCGCCAGTCTTTGGCGGAATGTGGGTGATCTGGGGGGATGCGACGCGCAGGGGGCCCGGGTCACTGGAGAAAACGGAGTCTGAACCAGTTTCTGCGCCCCTCCGTCGGGGCCTCTCCAAGAGCCCGCGCGCTCAGGCCTCTCTCGGTCTTAAGAGGAGGCTCCCTCCTGAGCCGGCGCTGGGGCTCTCCCGACGAATGCTAAGTAGCTCCCACTCATCCGTGTAAACACGGGCGTCCTGGCGTTTCCAACAGGCATTATGCAAAGTGATAAATTGCCCCTAGAAAGGCCTGATCGGCACTTGGGCGCTGGCTCCCGGCACCGGGGTCCGCGGAGCCCTTGAAGTCGGCTGGCAGCTCCCGCAGATCGCCCGCGGAGCCCCCCACCCCGCCCATCCCCCCGACCCCTCCGGCTCTCCCGCCCCGGCCGGCCGCGCAGGGCGCACCCCGGGAGCAGCCACGCCCGGGGCCTGCACGCGCGCGGCGGCCCCGGTGGCGGGCGGGGAGCGCGCGTTTCCCCGGGTTAATTAGAAGCCGGAGTCGCTGAGCCCCGCCCGCGGCCCCGCGCTCCGCCCGCCGGCCTTTGATCGCCCGCGGCCCGCGGGCCCCGCAGCCCGCGCCTCGGCGGGCAGGTGGCGGCAGCGGGGCGCGGCGCGCTCCCCGCCACGCCGCACATCAAGGCCCGGCCGGCCGGCGGGCGCCTTCATTAGCAGCCTGAAATTATAATATTATGTTAAAGAACAAAGCTGCTCCCCGGAAAAATATGTGCTGCATATCTGACAAAGATAAATTGGATTATTCAAAATATTCCTGATGAAATGTTACATTTTGCAACTAATTATCAATCTGTTTTATCTGCAGACCAGCTGGGCATTTTTTGTGCATGCGAGGCCTGCCTCCGCAATGATCTTAAGATGTCACCGTAGCGTTTACATCTTTTATTTCAAGATTTAAATAACTAGGAAGTAGCTAATGTAATTCACTGCTGAGAAGAAAGGCGAGTTCCTTGATTCCTTTCCAAAGCGATCTCCTCCTAATGAACTTCTTTGGACTGTGAGTAATGAGGCTTTATTCAAATAATGTTTAAGGAAGGCTCTGTCAGAGTAATTTCTAAAAAAAAAAAAAGGGGGGGGAACCAATGTTTAATACATTTAAAACATCTCTATTCATAGGATATTAGCTCTGCAAGCCCACAATAGCCAGTGAGACTTCTGTCTTGCTCATTCTGCTGAACTTGGCCGCGGCCAAGCCCTTCGATGCCCCCGCAAAGCGGAGGACTCGGCCCTGCTTTTCATCCGGCGTTTCCTAGAGCTAATATGTTTAAGATACTCTGGGTTGTTATAAATCCTGGCCATTAAGAAGATTCAGCTTTCTGCTCTTGTCTCCCCATCAAAATCTCTCTCCTGTTCTGATCTATCTTGGGGATTGGGTCAATATAGTTTTCTTGTTGTTTTGTGAACATTTTATGGTTTGAGGCAGCAGCAAAACAGAAGCTGACAGTTTCTTGGCCGTTCACACTTTCCTGGAGGGCAGGGGGGTGGCTGCAAAGTGCGCTCCACCTATACGTTTAGCAGTCAGTGCACTTGCTCTGCTGTGGCCGAGGCATTCTCCACTTGGATGAAGGAGAAAGACTGTCCGCTCTCGTGTGTAAACACACAGAAGTGCTTTCTGACCTGCTCTGCTCTGTACTGTGTTCCAGCGACTGATCTTAGATCTTCAGCCAGAGCGGACCCTTTGGCGACAGTGGACGGAGAAGGCAGCGCGGGGCTTCGTGCCCATTGTACAGACGAGAAAGCTGAGGCTCAAGGAAGTAGAAGCAGTGACTTGCTCGAAGGTACCCTGGGAGGTAGGGTGGGTGCAGGGCTTGTAAGCCTCTGCACAGCCCCCCACCCCCCCACCCCCCGGGCTCCGACACACATTCTAAGCGCTCCACTTAGATGGATGAAAGATGAATTTATAATTGATGGGAGGAACGCGTGGGAACCTGTCAGGATGTGGATTTCCCTTCTCAGTTGAGAGGTCTTCAAAGTGGTTATGAGGGAGCATGCCAAGGAAAATCAAGCAGCCATTTTCCCCACTAAAAATGACAGAACGTACATTCTTCTTGCTTTTCTCATTGATTTCATTCTGACTGCTTTTCCATAAAATTATCCCCAGACAGGTTCTCAGAGCTGTCACGAAGCCATTTGAAATTTTGCATGAAGCACATTTATGTGTGCATTTCTATATCTATCTATATAACTCCCCCCTCCCTTATTTGGCTTGGTTAGAAAATGTCTTTTGTTCAGACTGCAAAAGAAAATTACACCTGATCTAACTCCCTGCCTGATTTGACTCCTGGGTATTTTATTTTGACGTTCCTATATTAATAGTCAAATTGGAGTGCTGAAAAACATAAGGACTTAACACCGACTGGACCTCCTTAAGTCTGCGCTTTCTGGTGAGTCTCATCTTCCGTTTTTCAAATGCTTGTTTCTGCCAAGATGCCTCTTTTGTGAGAATCCATGGTGGTCCTGGATGTGGAGGTGCTGGGGACTCTAAGGGCTCAGAAGGGACCCCACTGGCCTTTGGGTTTTCCCAGTCTCCTGGGTCTTTTGCCCAAAGTGAATTTTGGGCTTTCATCAGATGATGGGGGTGGGAGGTGGGAAAGCCTGAATGGAGAGTGTAATCTCTTGTCACCAAGATGGGAGATAACTGTTTGTAAAGTAGCAAATACTGGGCCCTGTTTTGTTTTTTTTTTTCCTAAAAGAATTTCTAATCTAAAAATTGTTCATTTATATTTTGGAATCGATAAAAATGGTTTTCGTTCTCTCTTCTGTGGAAGAGTGATGTGTGTGTGTGTGTGTAAATTATTTAATCATCTCAACAGGATGTGGTACAAGGAGATGCTAGAATTCTCCCGAAAAGTTTGCTCTGTCTTTCTTATTCACCTAGAAGGCGTCTCTGCCCTGCGTTGGTGGAGGGGACCGTCTGGGAGAATTGCAAAATTCTTTAAAATTGTGTAGATTAAGCGTTGGCCACCGTGCCTATGAGGGGCCGGATAATAAGTACATTGGGTTTGCAAGCCGTGCTGTTACAATTACTCAGCTCTGTCACTGCAGCTTAAAAACAGCTGTAGACAACATGTAAATGAATGAGCGTGGCTGTGTTCCAATAAAACTTTATTTATGGGCATTGGAATTTGAATTTTATATGATTTTCATGTGTCATGAAATATTATTCTTCTTTTGATTTTTTTCCAGCCATTTACAAATGTAATAACCATTCTTAGTTTGTGGGCCATACAAAAACAGACGATGCCTGGATTTGGCCCACAGGCAATGGCTCGTCCCTGCTGCTTTGGAGTTTGAGGTGGGTCCTTCTCGCTGCTCTGCCCCCTTGGCTGCTCTTGTAGGAGTGAGTAAATAATGCTTTTTTAATTTAATTTTATTTTTTTTTGACTTTTACAAATTCGTATCTGCTTTCACGATATTAAGCTCTCTATTAGTAGCCCCCTCGGTTTTACGGAGACAGAATCGACCTGTCACATTGGATAAGTTTAAGGCGTGCCACGTCATGGTGTGATATAAGACTATATTGTAGAATCATGGCCACAGTTCACTTCACGTCCGTCACTTCTTACAAAACGCTTTTTCATGTGATGGGAACTTTCAAGGTCGACACTCTCAGCAACTTTCAAATACACGGGACAGTAGTGTTAACCAAAGTCGCCACGCTGTGTATGATATCCCCACGACTTCCTTGTTTTGTACTTGGAAGTTTGTAGCTTTTGGCCACTTTTACCCATCTTCCCCCACCCTTGCCTCTCGCAGCTGCCAATCTGTTCTCTGCACCTACGAGTTTTGCTTTATTTGTTCGTTCTTACATTCCACGCCTAACACATCATATGGTATTTGTCTTTCTCTGTCTGGTTTATTTCAGTTGACATAATGCCTTCAAGGTCCATCTAGGTGGTCACAAATGGCAGGGCCTTCTTTTGTTCCCGGCTGAGTAATGTTCCATTATGTGTATTGACAGCCAGCGCTCGGCATAAGGAAGGCTCTCGAGCATCCGGACCTGCCCTGGCTCACAGCCTTGCATCCCTTTGCGACATATGCTTGCCCTTGTGGGACCTTCCCTCTCTGCTCCAAGTGACTTACCAGAATATGTCTTCTGTACGTGTAGAGGGCTGTCCCTAAGAGGAATTTTCGTGAATGAAATGATCTCTAGCCCCTTCACAGCCCCCATGATAATGGGCCAAACACAGAAGGAGTGTCCAGCTTTGCTGTGGAGACCAGACAAGCTGCCTGGGGGCACAGACAGAGGGCCAGGTGACAGCGCAGCCAGGTGAAGAGAGAGAAGAGGGCGTCCGCAGGGTGCACCTGCGCACGAGGCTGCATGACCCCCGTGCAAGATCTGAAATGGTCAGGATGCACTAAGAGCCCCAGGGTCTCTCTGAGGAGCAGGGCTGGTGGCTTAGAGGGACCAGCTTATTCATCCTGCATGCTGGGACTCAGCCACAGACAAGGGACAAGCGGCCTTTAAACATCAGGCCTCAGAGTTGGGGGGCGGATGTCGCAGCTCTGGGGAGGGACGCCAGCCAACTGCCAGTGTTGGAGGACGTGATCCCATTTCCCTGGCCATTTCCAAATGCCCCCCGCACCCCCACCATTGTCTTCACTACATCTTTAACCCCAGATGGCACTAGCTTTGCTGTCCTTGGGGATTCGACTTAATTTGAGCTTTGACGCCCATCGTGCAACCGGCCTCAGAATTTGGGCCCCCGGAGTGGCAGGTGGTGAGGATGTCCCAGGGCTGAACGGGATGGTTTCCGGGAGTCTCCGCCCAAGGGGGCTTCCCCCAGGGACCTGCTTTTCCCTCGTAGCCTCCTGAGAGCAGGCTCCGTGAAGCCAGGGCCCGGTTCCCGCCGTCCAGGCCCCAGCACTGACCGGGTGCAGGGTGGAGCCCAGCCATCGTCGTCTAGTCCCGAGAAGCAACCAAGGGGCAAACACGGGATGGTCTGTGGGGTGGGACCGATCTGAGACACAGAGCTCAGCCTCTGCTCTTGACTTTGGCTTTGCCTGAGCGGTGACCGGGGCTGTATCTCCACAAGATGGTGAAGAGCCTGGTTTCCTGCTAGGGTGCGGCTAGTTGGCTGGGAAATGGGAGACTAGGCCAGACGGCGGGAACCGGAAATTCTCCCACTGTGGCTACAGCTTCTGCAGTCGGTCTCCTCCTGATGCTGAGGACAGGTGTAGAGCTCTCCGTCCATGTGACTGAAGAACAGGGGCTTGGAGGTGGTAAGTGGACGTTCCTAAAGTCACCTTCCGGCAGAATGGGGCTGGCGCTTGTGGCTCAGCCAGGCTCGGGGGACCCACACCCGCCAGCTAGCTGAGTGGGGCTCCACTCCTTCCTTTTCGAGAGCAGGGATTTTATTCCTGCCTCTTGGCCTGTAAAGGGCTTGTATCGCTTTCTTGTTGCTCCCCAGATACAAGTGCTGGACTGGGGGCAGAGGACGTGGCCGACTCCAGCCCACCTGTGACTCCTCTTTTTGCCTTCAGGGACCACGAACCCAGCTCTCTGGGCTCCATGTGGCTGGGACCTTTCTCCCACCTTCTCCTGCTTTCCCCCAAGGGTTGATCTTATTCATTCCTGAATTTCCCCTAAATTAGATCCCGTGAGCATTTAGGTGCTGGAAAAACACAGTGGGCAAAAAAAGGCCCGGGCCTGAAGCTGAGAGAACCCCAGGGTGGGCCTCTGAGAGGGCTGGTCCCCAGCATTCCGAGAGCAGCGACAGCAGCAGCATTGATATATTCAGTGCTCACAGCACTCCGGCGAGGGAAATATTATTGCTGCTCTGGTTAAATCCACTCATGCCCATTTTTCAGATGAGGAAATTGAGGCTTAGCTAGGAAAAGTACTGGGCTCACTTTGCTACTGCTGTTGGGGTTTGCTTACGTGTATGGGCATGTGTACGTGTGCATGAGTATGTGTGTGCATATCTGTGCAAGCGTGTCCGTGTACATGTATGCATGTTTACGTGTGCCTGTGTGTGCGTGGTCATGAAGCCATATGTGTGTGCGTATGAGCGCAAGTGTGTGTGCACATGTAGTGAGTATTTGTGTGAATATGCGTGTGCATGTGTGTATGCGGGTGTGTGTGCGTGCGTGCGTGTAAGCATGTGCACACGTTGAGAGGTTTGTCAGGCCTCGAGGAGCAGGCTGTGTGGCCTCTCTGGTCTGTCTCTGCCAGCAGGGTCCACATGGAGGCCCAGGAATCTGGGGGACATGTCCTTTCTATGGGCACAGCACAGCTGTCGGGGTGAGAGGTGGGCAGGCCTCGGGTGGAGCTGGCCCGAGCTCTGGCTGTGTGCCCCGGGGTGTGTGGGCACCATCCTGAGGTCTCTCCTGGTCCGCCCGTGCCAGCCTGGCGTTGGGCTGGCGGTATCCAGGGCTGTGCCGAGCTCAGCTGCCTCCCAGCCTCCTCATGGGAGGGGTTGGGGGCCCCGCCCACGGCAGCAGGTCCGTGTGCAAAATTTGAGGCCAGAGAAGATATGCCCCAAGGTGCGAAGGCGGGAGAGGGCAGGAAGGGAGCAGCCTGGCACCTGTGATGCATCTGGTTTTTAAAGAAAATTAATGTTTATTTTTGAGGGGGGGCGGGTCCGAGAAAGAGGGAGACACAGGATCCGAAGCAGGCTCCAGGCTCTGAGCTGTCAGCACAGAACCCGACACGGAACTTGAACCCACGAACTGCGAGATCACGACCTGAGCCGAAGTCGGATGCTTAACCGACTGAGCCCCCCAGGCGCCCCACCTGTGATGCATCTTTCGACCTGCCCTGGGCCTCGGGCTGGCCAGCCCACCTGGCAAGGAGCAGTCCAGGCTGGTTCTGGTGTGGCATCCGTTAGCCTCATGTATCTATTTAATCAATCCATTAATTATCCAACTAATTAATTAAAATGGAATTTAAACAGTTTCTCACTGGCACTTCCCTCATCTCAAGTGCACGGTAGTCACGTGACTGGTGGCTACCAGGTCCGGCCACGTAGATGAAATGTATACTTGTCGTCACAAGAAAGTTCTGTTGGACACAGAGCAGGTCTCCAAGTACGTCTCCGCAGCCTGGCTCGGATGAATGATGGTTCTCAAGTCTTCAGGGACCCAGTGGCTTTGTTCTGGGGTCCCATCTACACTGCCACCCGGGAGGTGGAGGCTTTCGAAGGTCAGTGGAGGCCTTTCTGGGCAAGGCCAGGCCTCTAGGTTTCGTCTGACTCCTGGGAGAGGACAGGCGGAGGACAGCGAATTCTTCTGAATGTGCCAGTCTTGGCCCTCACGCATTGCATATGGTAATAATAAGCATGGGAGGTAGTAAGAAAGGTCATTTGTTGGGTGCTTAATGTGTTGAGTGTTTAAGTGAATGCTCACCAGACACCACGCCTGTCCCCACTCCTCTTCACCAGCTGCCAAGGATGGGGACCGGCGTCATCCCCCGTGCACTGGCTCCAGCAGCCCAGACTCGCTGCAGACCCCGTCCAGCCTGTCCCCTTGTGAACGTGACCCTGACCCGGATGGGACTGCATTTCTGAAGCCCGTTTCCCAAGCATCCCCTCAGCCCCATGTTCCTCTTTTATTGGAATAATTGTAACATGTTAGCCTGCACCTTAATACACGTATTCCTTTTTCTCCGTTTACAATGACGTAGGGACAATTCTGTGGGAAGTGGGGTGTGTTGACGCTTCCCATGACCCCTGCCATTTGCCCTTGCTTTTCTTTGCGGACCTGTGGATTCTCTTCATTTGGAACCTCTCCTTTCTGCTTTTTTTTAAATTTTTTTTTTCAACGTTTATTTATTTTTTTGGGACAGAGAGAGACAGAGCATGAATGGGGGAGGGGCAGAGAGAGAGGGAGACACAGAATCGGAAACAGGCTCCAGGCTCCGAGCCATCAGCCCAG
Source organism: Lynx canadensis (assembly GCF_007474595.2). Taxonomy (NCBI): domain Eukaryota; kingdom Metazoa; phylum Chordata; class Mammalia; order Carnivora; family Felidae; genus Lynx; species Lynx canadensis. The sequence continues at coordinate 4,390,913 of NC_044313.2, read as the reverse complement.
AGCCTGACGCGGGGCTCGATCGAACTCACGGACCGCGAGATCGTGACCTGGCTGAAGTTGGACGCTCAACCGACTGCGCCACCCAGGCGCGCCTCCTTTCTGCTTTTTAAGCTGCCATCGTTTGGGAAGTTATTCAAGACCATCGGTCCTTGGATGATCATACGGGTTCCTTCTCCTCTGAAGAGCTTGACAGAAAACAGTTTACACTAAATATTAGAGCTTCGTTACCACAACCATATAATTTGGCTGTGAACGCGAAGATAAGCTTCCAGCACGGTTTTCCATCGCTGCACGTCAACGGCACTTTCTGGCGAGAGGTTTCAGTTTAAAATCCCCGGTCAATCAGTGCTTTACTCTCAGGAGGAAATCAAGGAAATCACTTGGAAATGGCTGAGAAATAGGAAAACAACAACAACAACAACAACAACAACAACAAAAACACAAGCAACCAAAGCCTCTTGGCCACAGTGGGCATTTCTGGAGAGGTAGACGGGAGGTCAGCCGAGTGCTGAATGCTGTTCCCGGCTGCGTGGCCCTCCCTGGGCACATCTGCCCCAATGGCACAGACATGGGAAGGAGAGATGGCTGTTTCAAGATGACTTCTGGGCCACCGTGGTCTGCTAAAGTCACAAAACACAATTGGCAAGTGTAGGGGCGGGGAGAAGGACTCCCGTTTCGGCTGGTCTCTAGAAAAAGGAAACAAGTGTAGTATCTGCTAAGAGATCAGTTTGCGCCTGATTTGGTTTAAATGCTAAACCCTATGAAATGATCTTAAGCAGAAAAATCAATTTCCCAGAAGTCTCAGATGTACACTGGAACTCTTATATTTGAACTAAATCTGGGTAGAGTTAAATAATGAGCTTGCTCTCTTTAAGTGATACAAATGTATTTCACGCTAGGAGTAACTCATACGAGTGGGGGAGCTCCAGAAGGCACCGGGGTCCCGGAGCCCCAGGAGACAGGTGGGCATGGCCCGTGATCATGACCGTCCTGAGGGATAGCACCAGGGTGATGCCGAGTCCCAGGGATCTCTCTGTTGCGAATGAACTCTCCAGAATAAACCCATGGTCAGAGCCACATACTCGGGGAATTGCCTGCACTGATATCCAGGAAAGTGAGGGACCTCCTTCCAGATCGTGGCATTTGAGAGGCTGGGGAGACAGTCTGGGGATACGCTGTGTCCTGAAGGGCAGAGACGAAGGAGGGTCGCTGTTCCTGACCCACCTCAGCCTGGTCCTGACTCCCATTTCCTGTCTGGTTGACCTGGGCTCCACAGTTTCTCAGAGCCTCCGTGTTCCCATCTGCGAAGTGGGACTTGGGGCACCCCTTCAGTTGTGTTTCTTGACTGTCCCGGGAACCGGGGTGCGGCAGAAATGCGGTGGACGATGTGCTACTCCGAGCTCGTGATTCTGGTGGTGGAGGCGAGCAGCACAGAGCCAGCAAGCCTGCGGAAGCATTAGGCTGTGGAAGGTGCTGGAAGGAAGAGCACGGTTAACAAACTCATGTGCTCCCGAGAGTCCTTGGAGGGGCTGCGTAAGGTAATACGGTCAAGGGCCAGGGAGTGTTCAATGGATGTTAGCTTTCACTACCATGGGTTTTGTAATATGATGCTTACTCTTGTCATTAACCGTCAGGGTTTTTCATCAGGTAAGGCAGGGGGAGGAAAGAGGGAAGCAAAATAGGAAACTGGGAGAAAGGAATGAAGGGGAAGCACAGGGTTGGGGGGTGGGCTCTGCGTCTCTATCTACCGACTACAGGCACCTGTTGCAGGTTCTCCTCTCCGTCTCCACGTGGCCTCAACTCCGCCACACCCCCACCCCCACCCCCGGGGCTCATCCAGCGAGGTACTTGGGAAGTTCTCTGGAGTCAGAGATATACCTCGGCGCCCCTGCCCCTGGCCCTTGCAGTGCCTCCATTTTCCCTGCTTTATCTGAGGAGCATTTACAAGTGGGGACAGACCTCTGGCAGGGGACCCGTGGGGCGTGAGTGCTGGTGTGGTCTGCTCCGAAGAGCAGGAGGCGCCCCCCCCCCATGCATGTCCATCGTTGGATTTAAAAGCTGGCCCTTGGGGTGCATTTACGCTGGAGCCAGAGTCCCTGCGGCCAAGGCATCTGGACGCTCTTTCGGTCTCCTTGTCAGCGATCCATTCTTCTTGGGAGTGTTTTCAGCAGCTGGATGTTTGCCTTGCCAATTTGGAATACGCGGGTCCTGTACCGAAGGCATCGATAACCCATGGTAGGGATGACGTGGCCGGTGCAGATTTGGAAGATAGAAAGCAGATGAGGGTTACTTGGAGGTGAACTGTGGTTTTCGATGCTCACAATGGAGGCTCTGAAATCCAAGCTCCCCCCCGAGTTTCAGTGGCCTCTGTTTGCTTATTTTGGCTGCTCTCTCCGCTGTTGGAATCCCTTCTCCCTCCCCTGCAGCAGGGCCAGATGACACACGTTCAGTCTAAAACCATGAATCCAGTGTGCTAGGGCCACTGCTGTCACCAGCCAGCTGGGTGACCTGGACAGGCTACTCAGCCCTCTGGAGCACTCCCCGTGCCCCAGTCTTCGAGGCGGGGGCGGCTGTTCCCGACCAGAGAATTCGCTTCGTTTAGAGAACTCGGGGAACACAAAATGAGCTCACAGGAGACCCTCCAGGGCCTGCGGACTGAGGCGGGGCACCAGCGGGCGAATCTTTTGCACATGGCGTGTTTGTACAAAAGCCCGTCCAACGTGCTTCAGTCTACTCGGTGGTGAAGCCCGCGTTTAATTCACGTAGTTCCTCTGGAGAGTGCTGGTCGTGCGTTGATAAACTTCCATCTTTCGACAATACCTCTGGGTGAGGAGGACTCCACTCCCCAAAGAAGGCACGACCTTAATGAGGTCAACTTGTTATCAAATGGCGCCCCAAGAAGATGGATTAGTTGACATCACGGTGGCGAGAAGCGTTCTCCCGTCTGCACTGAGCGGCAGCCCGCCGGGGGACATCGTTTTTGGCTTTTATCCAGCAGGAAGGAACAGTAAATAAATGAAGAGGTATATTAGGCTGAACCGCTGACATTTGTATGCAGGGTAGTAAATGTTTGTAGATGAAGAACACAGCTAAAGATTTTTTAATAAATGCTTTTGTGACGGATTTTATACTAAATCATTTCTTGACATTTCGACTAAAACCAACAGCTTAGATAATGGATCTGATGTTCATACCGTGCATATACTCTGGTTTGATAAATCCTCTGCTAAGAGGACCTCCATGAAACCGATTCCCTCCAGGCCGGGGAGAAGATTGTATGTGGAATAAATTAATGGGGGGAGCCGGGGAGGACCCAGGGGTCTGTGTTTCCGCCCACGCTCTGGGTCTGTGCTGAGGCTCAGTGGACGGTCTCCTTGGGTCTTGAATTTGGGTTGCACCACGTTAAATAAACTCCGCGGTAGAGATGACTTTATGAGGGTTCTGTTTTCTGACGGGAATATTTACTTAAGAAAGCCAGAGACAGAGGGCCCGAGAGGAAATGAAGGAGTCAGTAAGGCAGCACGCGGAGAGGCCATTTTGAACAAAATGTTGCCCTGTTTTCCCTCTTAGCTCGTGCAGGCCCTCCCCGACCCTCCTTCCTCCCTGACCAGCAGGCACCAGCAGGGACTCATGGCAGACTCTTCAGGCTCCTGGAGGAGGCCCCGCTTCATCGCCAGCAAAGCCCTGGCTCACAAGGAGTTTCTTCCTCCTTGTCTGGCCTTCAAGGCCTGGGCTGGCCTCCCGGGATGTAGATGCTGGAGTACCGTGGCATTTCCTACCCTCCTCTCTGTTGGAGGCTCCCTTTGCATTGACCTCGGCTCAGCAGACCCTTCCTTTCGCTCCGCTGACTCTCGTGCTCCGTGCCCGGGCCTCCCTCTTCCTCTCTTTGCTGCAGGTGGAGAGGGTGCTCTCTCCGTGCCCGTGGCCCATTTCTGTCATCCCGGAGAGTTCCGCTGGCCGTTTACAAAGGGCTTCTAGTAGGCCCTGTGGGCCACCAGGCATCACCAAGGCTGCCGCGTGACGCAGCGCTGATTCCTGAGCCCGAGTTCCCAGAGACGGGCGCAGGGACCCACGCTCCCGGAGGCCCCTCCTTCTGGTGTCCAGCACTTACAAGGCACCCAGGGTGTGTCTGGAACGAACAGACACCCGAGGGAAACAAGGAAGGCGGGCTGGAGGCTTTAGTCCTGAGACTCAGGGCGGATGCCTCATCTCACGTTTTCTCGTCACATGTCCCGTAGTGTTCAGAAACGCCAAGTGACCTCCATCCCGATCCATTACGGTGTGACAGATGAAGCCATCCTTCAGGCAAAGAAATTAAAGAGCCTTGACAGTGATAATTGCTGTTAATATCACTCTGGACATAGGTTTGCTGATTGAGGAGTTTAGAAAATTTGCTTCTGAAACAACACGAGATAACATGAGAAGCGGCCCATGGTGCCGTCTGCAGGGCGAGAGACGGCGTCCGGGGGGCTGGACGGGCGCTCCCCAGCAAAGCCGGTGGGATGCACGGTCAGGGCACGACGCCTCCCGAGCCGGGCCCGGGCCCTGTGAGTGCTGCCCCCCCCGGCCGGGGCACCGGCCTCCGGGCACCGTGGGGCCTGGTCGCCGGGCAGGGGCGGAGATCCGTGCAGTGCGCACCAGCACCTTCCTCCTCTGATTTCCTTTCCCCGCTTTCCATCCTCACTCTCCCTGGTGAACAGTCCTTGGCAGGTTTCCCGAGATATCAAATTCCAGGAGAGAAAATGCAGGTCGTGTGTAAGGACTAAATAGAACCCTTAGCTGGAAATGACTTTTGTCAGGTGTCTTCGAAACAGCTCCGCCCTCAGCTACGAGTTAATCAGGGTGAGGAGCCGGGGCACGTCGGGGGTGGGGGGGCCCTCCGTGGCCTCCGGGCGCCCCCCTGACAAACCTTGGGCAGGTCACGGAGCTTCTCGGGGCTGCGGCTTTCTTATGTCACTAATGAGGGGCTAGGATTCGCTTGCCCAGGCTGCTTCCAGGCCCGAGAGGGTGCAATTCTGTCCCCCCCGCCCCCCACCCAACGTCAGTCCCCCTGGGGCCCCGGTCCACCGCGGGGGCGTCTAGCGCTGGGCCACACTGAAGATACTCTGCCCTCCGTGCGGCTGTAAAATCGCCTTTGGTTTGCTTTGCAGCTTGTTTCTAATCATAGAAACAGGTGAGGTGAGCGCGTTAAAAACGTCTCCCACGTAGGAAAGTCTAAATGCTTTCTGTGCCGATTGCAGTGACCGATTTGGCACGTTGGAGGGGCCTGGAGGTGGGGGGGGGTAGTTTTCCACGTGTGCACGCTGCAGATACGTGCTTTGGACTGGACGGGCAGGGCCCATGGGGGACACGGGGTCGTGGTTGCTCTGTGGGCCAGGGTGGCGTGTCAGGAGAGGCTTGACTCTGGGCCTCGATGTTCTCATCTGGAACATGGGGTAACAGTTCCCTTCTAGGCCTGTGAGGAGTGGCAAATGCAGTAACCAACACTGTAGATCGCGCATATACGTATATACTGTGCATATGAACAGCGCACTTAGACGTTATTAGCACAATTCCTTGGTTTTCTTCGGCTGCTTCCCTCCGGTTACAACATTTTCCCTGCACTGGGGGGAAGAGCAAGTCTCTGATTTCGAGGCCCTGGTGATCTGTTCTCCCCGGGTAACTTTGGGGTAAAGATGAAATGCCAAGGGCAAAGGCTACATTCGGAAGGCAACAGGGAAGGAGGCCAACGGGCCTTGGCTTCCTGTGCATTTAATCTGGGCATAAGCTGGCCCATCATATGTGGTGTCGAGGGCACCATTTTTTTTTTAATTAAAAAAAAAATTTTTTTAATGTCTATTTTTGAGAGACAGAGAGAAAGAGACACAGTGTGAGTGCAGGAGGGGCAGAGAGAGAGGGAGACACAGAATCTGAGCTGTCGGCACAGAGCCCACGCGGGGCTCGAACCCTGCGAACCGTGAGGTCATGCCCTGAGCCGAAGCCGGAAGCCTAACCGACTGAGCCACCCAGGTGCCCTGAGGCCACCATGGTTTTAACATAGGCTGTTCAGAGCCCCAAAGCCCCGGGAAGAAGATCAACTTCCAGGTTGACTGCGGTGGCCCAGGACACCGCCGATACTCCTGCAGGTCCCTGGTGCCTCGGGACACATTGCTGTCTCCACCGGGGCAGTGGTGTCCTTGTAAGTGACACTGTGCGCTTGTGCCCCTGCCCTGGTCTGTCAGCTGCCTGGGGACCGGGACTGTGCTGGCATCTGCGAGTTCTCAGGCGGTGTTTGTTGGATGAGTGAGGGGCACGCCGCCACTTTGAGGAGCACTTTAGCCAGACCGTCCCTTCCTGAAAGTGGGGGGCCTGGCAGGTCTTGCCTGGTTCTCTTCCCGTGTGGCTGTGCCGCGTCCCTTCTCTCAGAGCATCCTGCCATGGGCAGCGTCACCCACCCGTTGGTACCGCCTTCCCGTGTGACCCAGCCAGACCCTTGGCGCATGGAGTGCTACTTAGGAGCTGTGTTTTTCAAACAGCGGTACTGAGCTACAATTTACGATCATGAAGGCACACGTTTCAAAGGACACGTGCGTGATTTTGAGTAAATGCACGGAGTTGTGCAACCGACATCGCCATCCGCATTTAGGACTTTTCCGTCGACCCGGAAAGATCCCTCTTGCCGCCACTCCCGCTGCTACCCCAGCCCCAGGCAAACACTCACCTACTTTCTCTCTCCATGGACTCGCCTTTTCTGGACGTTTCCTGTCAGCGGAGTCACACAATATGTGGTCCTTTCCGGTGGCCATATTGACGCCTCTCCCTCCTGGTTCCTGGCAGGAAACAATTCGTATTTGTGGTTGGAAAGTATCTGGGAGTCAGGGAGATGGCTGCCCTTGTCCACACCGGCTGGAGCCACATTCCATCTGCTCTCTGTGGGATCCGCTCTCTGTTCTTCTTCTCAGCACCGAGAACAGGAGCCCTGGTTCTGTTTGGCGATGCACGGAGACCTGGCTCAACGTGCCTAACCTGGAGCTCATCTTTCCTCCGCGCCCTGCACCGTGCTGTCGGTGAAAAGTGTGACCTTCCCCTGGTGGGCAGACTCTAAGGTGACCCCACGATCCCTGGACCCCCCCGGAGTGTGGGCGGGGCCGGTGGCGGACTTCTGACAGTAGATCACAACAAAGGCAGGTGACTCCGTGACCTAAGACTGTCGTGGCGTTCTTGCTGGGGTTTCTCTCTCCCTGTTGGCTGTTGGGAAGGAAGCGGTCATTCTGGGGATCCTCACATGGCAAGGAACTACATGCGCTTCCAGAAACTGAGGGCAGCCTCCAGCAGAACACTCCCCACGCCCCCCGCCCTGCCCGCAACAGTCCCTCAAACCCAAAGCTCTCGGTTTTACAGCTGTAAGGAATCGGATTCTACCAATAACTGTGTGAGCAGGAAAGTGGATCCTTCCCCAGTCAAACCACCGGATGAGAACCCTGTTCTAGTTGGCACCTTGCCGGCAGCCTTGGGAGACCCCAGCAGCAGAGCCAGGCAAGCTTTGAAACTGTTAGATAATAAATGTGTGTATATTTTTAAGCGGCTCATTTGGTGCTGATGTTATGCAGCAATAGAAGACGAATTCATCCCCCACGTAAGGTGGCTATCTCCCGGGCCACACCCCTGCTCCCTAATCTTTTCTACTGTCCCTACTGCCCTGCTTCACTTTAACCCTCCCATCTTGCCCATTACTGCAATGGCCTCCCACCGATCTTCCTGCCTGTGGACTCCCTCTCAACCCACCTCTCCCCTCCCGCGCCTCCTTCACCCTGATGCAGGAGGTCTTTATGGAGACCGGGCCTCGCCCTGGCAGCCTCCGTGTGGCACTACAAGGATCTCACGATCCAGTCCCAACACGCTTCTCAAGCTTTATTTTCTGTCCCTCCCTGCTTATGCAACTACGTTCTGGCCACACTGAACGACTTGGCCGTCCTTAGGTATTCTGTGTTTGTCCCTCCTCTGTGACTTTGCATTTGCCCCTCTCCTTGTCTGGAATGCCTTTCCATCCCTTTTCAGCTTGAAAAACTCTTTTTCATTCTTCAAAACCCCAGGCTCAGTATCACCTCTTTTTGAAACCTTCACAGGCAGAAAAGATTTGGGCTTTATGCGGCACACTGCTCTGTCACTGACTCTCATGTGTTCTTTGCGTTTGTGTCCCCAGAACCCCCAACGGAATGTAGACGGGAATTTGGACTTGCTCTCCCCCAGCTCTAGAGCCTGACGCACCCCTGTGGTGTTCTATGAACACTTTTAGAACGAGTAGCTGACCCATCCGCTCAAATACACGAACCAGAACCTTCGGCCGTGACCTTGTGTCGTGGGTATCTTAAGATCCCTCGATTTCCAGGGAGCTGGGTGTGTGGGTCGGGTGAGATGGGACAAAGGGAGAGGCCGGTTCCAAATTCTGGGATGCACTCTGGAATGTACCGCAGATCTGAATGTCACGGTCAGTGTTTTATTTAACTTCCATCCCCTGCTGGTGTCCCAGCTCGTGGACACCGGCCTGATAGAAGTCTCAAACTATACAGAAAGGATCCGGGAAGTGTGGACCCTTCCCTGATTTATCACTCCATCTGAAATCGCACCCCCTGGCCCTCCCCCACACCCCATCCCTGCTGCTGTGTTTACTCCCTGCCCCTCCTCCCCACCGAGGTAGACATTTTTGTCATTAACCTACTTGTTTTCTGCTTCCCCTGAGGGAGTGGGAAGCCCTGTGGGGGCTGGGGGCTGTGCAGTGTTCCTTTCTACATTTCCGGTGCCTGGAAACATGGAACGTTCCGGGCACACAGGGTTGCCGGTTGAATGAAGTGCAGGGCGCCTGTCCCCAGGGCCCCACTCTGCTGACACCTAGGCTGCCTCCCCTTCCTGATGTTTGTCGAATTCAGACCCACGGAGTCAGCCCTTTGCTTTTGCCACTTCGTTGACTTTCTATTCCCCTTAGAATAAAGAGAATAACCTTCACTTCTAGAAATTTCTTACTTATCTGTTCATGCCAGATTTAAGGTTTACAAAAGACTGTGGATTGTTTTTTATGGATTACATTTAAATTCAACCAAAAATGTAACTCTAGCCCTAACCCTAAAATCTGAAAGATATAATGTGAATTTTTCTTCCTCGACTATTTTTATTTTAGTATATTTTATTTTAATATGTGAGATATGTGAACCCTATGGTGTTAGGGCAAAATGGTATCGCCCGCTGGGTGGCCCTCAGGGGGTGTGGGTCTGACTATCATCCTTTACATGGGTTAAGACCCTTGCCATTGTGTTCCTATGCGATGAGGGATGTGGGGTGGGGACCGTTGACTTCCAATACCGTTCCTATCAGTTTCATGTTCTTTGCGGAGGAAGGAGGAAGGCCCCTCCCGTCTACTTCTGCTGAGGCTTGTTAAGCCGTGGCCTTGGGGGCCGGCCGATCAGCAGCGCTGGCAGTCGTGGGGCACGCACAGCCCGTGGCTACTCCAGCCCAGTGCCTGGCTGTGGCACGGAGCGTGTCACCTTGGTGGGGATGTAAGGGCGAACCATGCTAGCATGACAGAGCCCACTTAACTCTGTATGGCGTGGCATTTGGGGAGGAGGCAAGGGACAAGTAGGTCCTGGGCCCTGCAGCGGGGCGGCGGCCAGCATGCCCTGGACGGTCTTCAAGTTAGTATATTTCAGGGCGATTCTTTCCCAACACTGAGTCTGTGGAACAGAACGGAAGTGTGCTTCCTGAGTATTTTAGGGAGCACGCGGTGGATGAGACCGCTCCTCCTAAGCCAGCACTGCTTGTCCAATATGTGGTCCTAAGAAATTAAAATGAATCTTGGGGTGCCTGGGGGGCTCAGTCACCTGAGGGTCCGACTCTTAATTTCAGCTCAGGTCATGATCTCTTGGTCAGTGAGTTGGAGCCCCGTGTCCGGCTCCGTGCACGGAGCCTGCTTGGGATTCTCTCTCTCCCTTTCTCTCTCTTCCCCTCCCTTGCTCGTGTTGTCTCTCTCAAATTAAATAATTAAACTTAAGAAAGTCTTAAAAAAATAAATAAAATGGATCTCTTTGTGGCCAAGTGAACACCCCCCCAAAAGGACACCCTCCGTTGGTGTTTGGTTCCCTTTTCCACAGTGGGTCAACCGGCTCCCTCCAGCGCTCGTAGGAGGTGTTTTCTCGCGTGGGTCAGACCCCAAGGCTGCCTCGTGTCAACTCCAGGAAAGAAATCGGCAAATGCACGAGCTCGCCTTCAGCATGTACTTCAGTCCCGGGGGCCGCACTGAGTCAGAAAAGGCGCGTTAGGTTCCTGTCACAGGTGTTCTTGCAGAGCCGCTGCTTGAGCCCCACGAGGAGACCCATGTGCCTCCGAGGGACTCGTGTGCCCCAAGATCAGGGCCTCTGCCTCCACCACACGTGACAGGTGTGCAGCCAGTCCCCGGGGAGTGGAGTCCAGAATGGCAACCACGGAGTGAAGGAACTTTGCAGATGGTGAGGTCAGACTTCCAGCAAGGGAAAGAGAAGCCAGGATATACGCATGCAGAGAGGAGTTGGGTTTAGTGCTCGTTCTTCCCTTACAGCCATGCACTCTCCACTGGTTCTCCAAAAGTTTCCTCCTGCACTGTCTCCCCATACCCCGCTCCACGCAGGGGTAGCTGCCCCGGGGTGTGCCCTGGGTTCCTGGAGCGCTCCCTGGATTCCTGGGGCATAGCCTTGGGTTCTGGGGGTGAACTTTGGTTTTGGGGGTATGTCCTGGGTTCCTGGAGCACTGCCTGGGTTCCGGGGGTGCAACCTGGGTTCTGGGGGTGCAGCCTGGGTACCAGGGGTGTCTAGTTCCACCCTGAGAAGCATGCAGAGGACAGCTGTAAGCAGCACCTCGTGCTCTGCCCCCTTGCCATCTTCTCCAATAACGCGTTTGATTTGGTCTCCGAGGGCCTCCTAGGTGCCCACGGAGCGGGGCTCTCAGAGGGCCACCGAGGGGAGCCACCCTCTTGCTGTGATCCCCAAGGCAGCTCAGGGGCTCCGGAGGCCAGGCTGAACTGATAATTGCCACCATTAAGTGTCCCTGTGATTTCTGCCAAGCCCTCTGGTCAGCGAGCGCTCCCCAGGAAGTCCAGGGTTCGGGCTTTACTTTCATGGCACCAATTAACTTCCTCCGCCTTTTCTTGTGGGTCCATGGAATTACTCTGCACTCTTTACAAGGATGTTTAGTGATTCTCATCGACTGTCGAGGAGCCTGCTGGGACACTGCCAACTGATCTTAACAAGCCCACTTACTGCAGGATTTCCCACTGCTTTCCTGGGCTAGGAATTCCTGAACCAAAGGCACGTCTCCCAGGAGAACTTTGAGAAGGTGCCTCGTTATGAATATTTTGATGTCGAAAATGTTCAGCGTGCAAGTTGGTTATAAAGCCGGCCAGTGTGTTTGGAAGAAAAGGGTGGGCCTTGGGCAAACTTGGAGCAGGGTGGGATTCTGATTCGGCCCCTCCGCCTTTTATCCTTCCCTCCTCTTTCTTCTTCTAGCTCACCCTGGGAACCCCAGCTCCAGCGGCACGCGGCCCCTCCACCCGGCCACACTGAAAGCCCGCGCGCTAATTGGTGATTAGGCACTAACGCATGGCGATTGTTGGCTTGTTTCCTCTCCCGGATAACTTTTTCTTCCTTTTTATATTAGCTAGAGCCTTTCATGTCTTAACAAGAGGGGCCAACTTGTGCAAGATTTCACGAATGGTAGGTGGGCGAGGTCTGAACTTCTGGCTGCCCTCCCAATTGCACGGTCTGTGTGACTGTGTGTGCCATATGGAGCTGTGACTGGCCCTGGGACCAGGGGGAAGAGGGCTGTTTGAGAGAGATTGGGTGGGGTCACCTCTCCGGTCCTGTCTGCAGAGTGTAAGAGGGGAGGGTCTCTGGACGTTGTGGGGGCTCTGGGGGGTAAGAGAGGATGATGCTCGTGTGTGATGAACCCGGGCACCCAGGCGGACGGGAGCACCTACAAGGTCAGACTCTGTTTGGGGCATCAGGTAGGTGGGAAGAGCCTCCTGCTAGAAACATACACAGTAGGAAGTTAGAATTTACCATCAGGCAAGCTGAGGGGTAATCAGCTTATTACAGTAGGAGTCTTGATTATCCAAGAGCGGGTGGAAGGAGTCAGGAACAAAACCAATCCAACGAATGAGGGAGAGCAATGCTTACGAATTCACCATGGGGTTGGATTCTGAGAACGGATTCATTTTTATCTTCCCAGATTCCCCAGGTACGGGAGAGAGACCACTTAGAGAAAGACCTTGGCTCTTCGGAGAGACAAACGGTATTTTCCAGGCTTGGAGTGGCGCCGTCCGAGAAGGCCTGTTGCAGGGATGGGGTGTTCTGCATCCGTGCGGTCCGGGATGGTAGCTGCTCACACACTCAGCCCTCGAGCACATCGGGTGTGGCTAGCGCACCTGAGGAACCGAAGATTTCCTTTCATCTACCCTGAATTATGTTCAATGGCATCCGAACACCCCCACGTGGCTGATGGCTCCCCGCTAGATAGTGCCGTCTACAGCCTGGTGTGCAGGTGGTAGTGGGGGGGGGGGCGGGGGGGGCAGGGGAGGGGAGTGCAGAGAGGGGATCTGGAGAGGTGGAGGGTGCCAGATGGAGAGGACATTATAAGGCTTGTGGGCACATCTGGGCTTGTCCCTGCCGATGACGGGAAGCCACAGAGGGGTTTCAGTAGCAGAGTAGGTCACTCAGCTTTAGGGTTTAAAAGAGGGGCACCTGGGGGGCTCAGTCGGTTAAGCATCAGACTTCAGCTCAGGTCATGATCTCACAGTTCGCGAGTTCGAGCCCTGCGTCGGGCTCTCGGCTGTCAGTTTGGAGACTGCTTAGGATCCTCTGTCCCCCCCGCCTCTCTGCCTGTCCCCTACTCTCTCTTTCTCTCTCTCAAATATAAAACAAACAAACAGATCCCTCACTCTGGGGTCCATGTTGGGGTAAGACTAGGTTCAGGAGAGCAGCCACTCCGCGCTGATGATGACACCACCTGTAGAAAAATATCCCAAAGGGCGAGTTGTCTGGGCTTTGCAATCAAGCCATTGGTTGTTGAGAAAGACAACCAGGAAATGAAGACACCTCAGTGCCTGGCTTGCAGGATGGGGCAGCGTTCTTCTGAGAGAGCGGGAGCCTGGGCCAGGAGCAGGTGTGGACACAGGTGCCGGAGTTCCGGCCACCTGGGCGAAGTCAGACTCGGACCGCCTGCCCTCATTCAGGGCGACACCTGTACCTGGGACAGCAAAGGCAGAACTAAGAAAGGGCTTCTCAGAGAGGAGGGGATGACAACACCGCCTGGGGCAGTGTCACCTGGGGGAGGTGGCTATCCTTGCCTGATGGTGTGGCCCGGTCCTCCTGGCCCCGGAGGTGGAATAGAGGTGTTCAGGAAGCAGAAAAGGGGCTGGCTGTGCCACACGGGGACAGGAAGAGGTGGCCTCCATGGGACAGTGGTATGATCTAGGAGCTCACGTTGCGCAGGTGCTCTGAAAAACGGTGTGGCGACTTACCAACTCACCAAGTTACTATTTATTTTGCAAGAGTATTTTCTTCTCTACGTAAAAAAAAAAAAAAACAACAACAAAATGCACACCATTTGGACTAGCCCAGTTCCGTCTGCATTTATCCTTCCTTGTTTCTCCTAAAGGAAGTAATCCTGTCCCTGTGTAAAGCATTAGCCTGGAGGATGTTCCTCACAGCTTTGTTTACCTAAATGCATGACAATAGCCCATCGGGTAACTTGCAGAAAGCTACAACCAGGGATCCTGTAAGTGATGTTGAAAGAAACCATTCAGGAACTTGAAGATTATCCACAGTATATCGATAAGTGATAAAAACAAACAAACAAACAAACAAAAACCCCCAAAAACCAAGTTACAAAATAGCACGTCGAGTTCACTCATATTTTTCTTTAAAAATGTTTATGTGAGAAAAAGGGTTTATATGTTCGTGGAAAAAAACGAGGATCATAAAACAAAATCTGGTTACTCTGAGAAGCAGAATTAGAATGACAGGTGTTTTAAAATTTCCTTTTCCTCTTTTGTTTTTAGGAATATTGTACAAAAACATCCATTGCTGTAAATTAGAAGAAATATCTTTCTGTTTCGTAAAGGACGAGTTGAGGGGAAGGTAGGGGCTGAGGGGAAGCAGGGGGAGGCAGGGGGAGGCAGCGAGGGCTCTGCCCTGCAGTGACGCTCCACCTCCAGAAGCTCACCGTGGTAGCTGGTTTTTAGATGTAAAAACACAGGAAGGCTGTTTCCAGTGAATCCTTTGTCCTCAATCAAAAAAGCATTTTCCTCCTTCGCAGAGAGCAAAGCGCAGGCTGTGTCTGGTCCCCGGCATTGAGCTGGCCCAGTCGTGGGGGCCCAGTGGGACCGTGCCTCTGTGAGCAGACAGTGACTCTGCGACTCCCGAGCACTGAGCCGAGAAAGGCAACTCGTGCCCGAGCCCAGATCGGTGCGGCACTGTCTGAGGGTGGCTGTGCAGAGCCCCGGGCCCTCCCGGTGACAGCAGCTCGCTGAAATGGGATTGCCTACTCAATTAGCTCTCGGGATTCCCAGTCCCAGGGGTCCCGACTGTCAGACAGGATCCACAGGAGTGTGGTGAAGGGCGCAGGTCATTAGGACCCCGGCTGGGGCAGGGCCCCTCTATAAATGGCATTCATAAGCCAGGCAAACGCTGGGCCACAGAGCTGGGATCTAGCAGATGGGACAGTTAAAGCTTGTTTAATTGGATCCCTACCCACTTTTGGCACAATCATTTTGGAGACGGGTTGGCCTTCCGTTGGAGAACAAGAGAATTCTTTACCCGAATACCCGAATGTTTGTTCGGGTATTTCTGCTCAGGTGTGACTTTGGGGTTAGGGCGGAGGGCAAAGCTTGCAGGCGGCCAGGCGGGGGTCTCCTATGCCTGTAAGCGCCACTTCCCCAGCCCCAGAGCCGCTCTGGGAGGCCACATAAGCATCGCTCTAGAAGGCATTTAAACTGGCCCTTTGGAACAGACATCAAAGCTTGAGGCTCATTCATTCAATTACTCTTAAAACCGTCAATCTCATCCTCCGCGGAGGGCAGATTTCTCTTTGGAAATTGACAGTAGTCATTTGGAGCCGAGTGTGGTGAAGAATCGTAATGCAGAAGGCAGATGTGGCACCCTGGAGGCCATTCTGATCGCCAGAGGGCCACTGCGTGGGAGCTCTCTCCATGTCGTGGCCGGGGGCAGAGTCTCAGAGAAATCATCGGGCTTGTCCGAGTTCGCCCGGGCAGCGAGGGGCAGAGCCACGACTGAGAGCCAGTGCGCCGAGGTCTGGCCTCAGGTGGGGTGAATCCGGATGGGTTCTACAGGGTGGCCTTCTGCTGATAATGGCTTACAACCACATGGCGCTGTGTTCTAGCAAAGGCCCACGGTGAATGCCGCTCCAGTCCTGTGCCCACGGCTGGTTGGGGGCATCTAAGGTGCTTCCAAATGAGACCCCTCTGGCAAGACCCCGAGAGCTGTTTCCAGGCTCATAGAGATGTGAAGATCACTCCTATGTGGATGATGAGATTTTCCCTGTCTCGTCAGAAAGTGTCGGTGTTAGATGCGGGCCGTTTTCTTTATTTTGTGCGGAGGCCACGTATTTCTCTGGGTTGAGAGATAAACGTTTCTCCTCCAATAAAACAGTCTGCCATTTAAAACCGCGCCTGTTTGGACGCACCCAGAGCAGAGATCATTCAGCACACACTTCCCAGGGGATCTGCTCCTCCTTCAGGGGGCAGTGGCTTCTGCACCCACCCAGAAGTTAGGCTGGTGTTTTCCTGCCTTTCGCGGATTGTTTGGACTTTATCTTTAATATATATTCAGATGTTGATCTTTTCATGAATTCAGACAGGGCTTTTACCTTCCAGACTCCATTCATGGGGTTTTGATGCCCTAAATGTGGTGCTTCGTGGTGGCAGGTAGGGTCTGGAGTCCTTTATGAAATGTTTGTCATTTGGGCTGTTGTGGGTCTTGACCGTTAGTATTTTTCCCCAGGCGTTTTTCGTATTTCTTTTAGAATTAAAAACTTAGAATTTCAGGTTCAAGTTTTTGTGGTCTTTCTTCTCCCCTTCCTCTTCTTCTTCCTCCATTCCCTCCCTCTCTCTCTCTCTCTCTCTCTCTCTCTCTGCCTCTCATTAGCAAGAACTGATGAGAAGGGCACAGAGTGGTTGGACCCGGTACTCACTGTTGCAAAGGCCCGCAGGAAGAACGGGGCGGTTGTGGCCCTTTGTAATTAGGGCACCCAAGCACTCTGGGGCCAGCCGTTGGCACGACCAGGCATTACGAAGGCCCCTATGATGCCATGGGTAAGGAAAGAGCGAGGTGAAACCTTTGGAGGCCCGTAGGTAACTGCAGGACAGAACTCAGGAGCCCAGAGAGCGACCAGAGGCAGACAAGGTCTGGGGCAGCAGCAACACAGCAGTCAGTGTCCCCGTGGACGGAGGACTCAACTTTGGCAACAGAGACATGTGAAGTGAATGTTCAATACGGTGGTCCAAGAAGATGGCATTTCCTGTGATGGGAACAATACAGAATTGATGTGTATCTGCAACAAATATCATTGAGATTAAGTATTCCTCCGAGGGATGGGGAGTCAGGAAAGGAAGGAAGGATGTTAAGCATTTCTCTTGGCTCGGTGGAAAACCAGATCACTGGCCTATGAGTCAGCCATACTGGGGGTGCAGGGAACCCACTAGTACATCTGAGAAGGTTTCTTTTGTATTTAGAAGTATTGCACGATCCAAATCCCAGACAGCGATCTGATGGGAGAGGACATCTTCTTGGGCCGACACGTCCCAAGGCCCTGACTTGCTGGGCCTGACCTGGTCTGGTTCTGGTCATGGGTGGCATTGGGCTTCTGCTGACCATGACTCACGGTGGCTGGTGTCGAGGCAACAGGTACCTGAGCCGTGCTGCCGCCGTGCCTCTACTCTCCCGAAACTGGGCCATTCCCTGGGCCTCCCACCGGGCTCCTCTATAGCCCCTCCTCCTCGTCTGCCCCGCCCCCCTCCACCCACTGTGGCTTACAGAAGGCTGTTTCTTTCTTGTTTTAATAAGTTTAGAAGGAAAGTCACGGCATCTTCTAAGACAGGGGTTGTTGACTGATGTACGGATGCCAGGAATCAAACCTGTCTTCAAAGACTGCCTTCTCTGCATGGTGGGTTTTCTCTACTTGGAGCCACAAAGCTGGCATTGTTTTGAGAGGGTTAACTAAGATTAATGAGCAAAGAAACATGAAGCCATAAAGGATCAGCGTTCCCAATCAATGACGGAATAAATTTAACGTGTACTCCATCTGCAATTTCCTTGGCACGAACACGCAGACGCCGATTCTGAAAGGGTTTGCCTCTTTATGTTTCTGAATAACCTACTAAGACAAAAACAGGGTGCTCCTCAGTTTAACAGCGCTTTATTTAAGGTTCATGCCGCAGTCGATGTATCGATCAAGAGGAATTTGTAGAATACAGAGGTGCGTTTAATAAGAGCTGGACAGAGAACCGCAAACCTCGCTATTCCCAAGACTTTACCGGTTGTGAATTGCAACTTCAGCATCTGATTTGGGAGGGGAAAGGAAAGGAGAAGAAAAATAATTGTGGTAGAATAATGCAGACAGCAAAACGAGAGCTCTAATTCCTACCAAATGCCCGAGCTCTGAAATCAAGGAGACTCTCCATGGGTGTTCCGAGAGAACTTGGTGCATTAGCTTCTTAGAGAATGTGTATTTAAGCAGCGTGCAATGACTGTTTCAGGCAGGGAGCCATGCAAAGCCTCCGTCCACTTTATTTCTGACATCAGCCTTGTACCAGCAAGAGAACATCTCTCTCTTTTATCACCCCCAGATTAGCCTACAGTGGCCTCCTTCTTTCCGACATTTGAATAACAAGCTTGATGAAGCCACTTAACTCCCTCCAATTACAGGTGCCAAGTGGGGGTCCACAAAAAGAGAGGCCTTTTACATGTGTGAATGGTTTCACAGCCCAGTGTCATAATCAGATTCGAGAAATTGAACTTGCAGAAAGTTTGTGCTAGCCTTGTGGATTTTCATTTCAGATGTTGTCAACTCAAGGGCATTTGGACCAATCAATATCTGTCTGTCTTCTCGCACATAGAAAGTTAGCTATTAGAAAAGAGAGGCTTACAGCAGACTCAGCCAATACCATTAGCCCTAGCCTTAGGGCAGTTCTGTCCATGTGCCCGGGTAGGCACCTGCCCCCTCCCCTCCCCCACCATTAGGGAGGCCACTTGGGATGTCATTTGGACAGAGCGGGCAAAGAGCACTTCTTTCTTCTTTCTCTTTTTTACACCCAGACTCCCCCAAAATCAATAAATCTGTTCTTTGCTTATTTTCAGAACTTTACTTCAATATAAGCAAGGACTTTCCTTCCAGCAACAACTTGGCTAACACCATGTCAAGCTTATGTGTGTGTGTGTTTTCTTTCTCTGTTTCAATTTGAAAAATAATTGGAAATAATATCTGATTGATGTTCTCTCTCTCTCTCTTTTAGCTAAAGATTTCCTCGATGAAAGACCTTGATCCATTGTGGCTCGTGATTCAGCACTTGATTTACCGCTCCAGGTGTCCTGCCACTCCGCGAGTCATTGTGGGAAATTAAGGCAATGCAGTGTTGTTTCCTTAATCAGAGAGAACTTTATACAGATTGTGTTCATTGACCTCTGTTTTGTATTTCGTTGTTACTGATGCTTTTCTTGTGATTTTTGTTTTGCACTGAGCTGCTCCCTGACCGAGAGAAAACCCTGAAGCAGTTAAGATACCAGGAAAGGGAGAATTGAGAATTGGTTAGTGGAGATTTGGAGTATCTCCTGGAAGGTCTTAGAATTTTTTTCAGTGTATTGTGATCTTTCCTTCTTTTTTCTTCCTTCCTTCCTCCCTTCCTCCCTCCCTCCTTTTTTCCCTTCCTTCCTTCCTTCCTTCCTTCCTTCCTTCCTTCCTTCCTTCCTCCTTCTCTTTCTTTCTTTCTTTCTTTCTTTCTTTCTTTCTTTCTTTCTTTCTTTCTTCTTTCTTCTATTTTTCTTTCTTCTTTTCTTCCTTTTTCCCTTCCTCCCTTCCTTCCTTCCTTTCACTGGCTTTGTCTCTCTCTCTGCTTCTCATTAGCAAGAACTGATGAGAAGGGCACAGAGTGGTTGGACCTGGTACTCACTGTTGCAAAGGCCCGCAGGAAGAACGGGGCGGTTGTGGCCCTTTATAATGGGCACCCAAGCACTCTGGGGCCAGCCGTTGGCACGACCAGGCATTACGAAGGCCCCTATGATGCCATGGGTAAGGAAAGAGCGAGGTGAAACCTTTGGAGGCCAGTAGGTAACTGCAGGACAGAACTCAGGAGCCCAGAGAGCGACCAGAGGCAGACAAGGTCTGGGGCAGCAGCAACACAGCAGTCAGTGTCCCCGTGGACGGAGGACTCAACCTTGGCAACAGAGACATGTGAAGTGAATGTTCAATACGGTGGTCCAAGAAGATGGCATTTCCTGTGATGGGAACAATATAGAATTTGCGTGTATCTGCAACAAATATCATTGAGATTCAGTATTCCTCCGAGGGATGGAGAATCAGGGAATTCAAGTGGGTTTGTTGGCTAGAGCCAGTCCTCGGTTACCTGACCCATCTGCAGACAGAAAGGGCGCGCTCCATGGTAAAGACATCGGTTGGCAGACAAAAGTAAAGATGTGAATTTCCTCTCAATTTCCTGAACGAGCACAATACCTCTCGCTCTCTCTTTTAATGTGACTCTGGATTGCTCTTTCCCTGACAGTTGCTGTAGAGATAGCACAGGCTTGCTGCATGGTGCAGACGTACTCTTTATTTCACTGTAATTAGCAAGGGTAATTTTCTGGCATGGCTCCGGAATGGTCCGTGAGGGGTTTTCATATCTGAAAGCAGAGGAGAGCTCAAGGTGAGACCTGAGCTTCAGCAAAGAAGACCAGTTCGAACCAGGAGCTAGAAGCGAGAGGCTAGGATTTCCGTGGGACCACAACCACGGGCTTGCTCGGGCCTCAAGGCAGACGTTCTCACTGGGTTCCTTGTGGCGCTTCTCCCGGGGCACTGCCCAGGATGGGCCCGGGGGGTCTGGAATGTGGATGGCGCTGTCCTGTTTTCCTTTTGGAATGAGAATAGAAAGCCTTCACTCAGGGGTCTGCGTTATTGCCTTGGCCTCATGCCCATCAGGCGTTGTTGGGCTGTAAGTGCGTCTTTGCTCATCTGTCTTACCCAACCGTTAAGAAATAGTTTGTGTGTTTTTATTCGTTTTTGCATCTTCAATATCTGTCAGAGGACTATCGAGAGACATCCCTCACACATGTGAAGACAAATATGTCACTGAACACACTGTTTAGCCCAACTTTATTTTTTTTGGGGGGGGGGGAGGGGATAGCAAGACTTTCTTAATAAAGGAAGCCATGTGTTGACCGGTGAGGCATGTCTTGGAACATACCTCACTGTTCCCCGGACCTGACTTTGGGTAGCACTGGCCCAACACGGAGCCCTGACTCAGAGTCCTGCTTTCTGGCTTGGATCTGAGGATATACTGCATACTGCTCCCCCCACCCCAACTTTCGTACACCCCCCCTCCCCGTACTGAGGAGTGGGGATGACACTAAGCCTGTGCCAGTCATGGTGCCCCATTTTCTGGTCACGTGTTCCATTTCCGTGTGGTCAAGTGACAAAATCGAATCTAAGTCTAATCAAAGCTGAGAGAGTTAAAGGAGATCTTTTCTTCCTAGTTGGGGAGCTGGGCTAATATGAGCCTGGAGGCTTCCAGAAGCTCTGGTCTTGACCCCAAAGAGAAGTTCAGCTGGGGGAAATTAGAGGGCGGCTCCCGGATCCAGTAGTCCTCACCCACTCCCTGTAACTTGCTGGGTGCATGCATCAGGTATTTCTTCTTCCTCCCCAGCTTGTCTGGATTGTTTCTGTCATTGCCACCAAAAGCGCCTTGATGAGTAAGAAATCTCAAGATTGCCTACGAGTTTTAAAAGTCTGAATGTTTGCGTCCTCACTTTTTAGATCTTTATTCCTAAAAGAGGAGGGCTTCCATGGTCTGAAAGATAAAGAATTGTACAGATACCATAGGGTCTCTCTCTAAGAAATTTAAACAGGACAATTTTTCCTGTTCCTTGTAGTTATTTATTTTCAAATGTATATGCGGTTCTTGGCAAATAAGAGACTATTTGTATTAATCGGTGACCTTTTTAAAGCACATTCCCCTGCAATCCTTTATCTCTAGATAAACACAGAGCTGCTTAAACGTCGGAGGGAAATCACACTTGTGTTTTAGTATCGCTTCTCCTTTGTGAGTAAAATGAATGGATTTGGGAGCAAAAACAGTCCATTCTTCAATAGCTGAAATACTGAAATCTTCGTTTCCAAGGCCGTTGGATGCCACAGCACTTTTTCACCGTAACAATGAGGTTGAGTTAAAAAAAATATATAATAAAGCCATCATCACCTTTAGAAGTGTCAATTTAAAGCTCAAAGCAGGGAGTTTGGGGTCTCACTTACCGCTTCTTTTCTTCTACAACAGTTCTAAAAATCAAATTCTCTGTAACTGTGGTTTTCTTTCTGTGCGATCTGAACCTAAGCTTTAAGATTGGAGTTTAAGTTTAAAAGTAGAACCACCTTTGAAATAGCCGCACAAGTCCGCCTTTTGACCAACCATCAGAAGGAATGTAAATGTGCTTAGCAGACCTCTATTTTTTGTCTGTTCAGCATCCTTTTCTTTGAAAAATGAGTGCTTTTGCATTCGGAAATGGTCTTGCTCACACCCTGAGGGCGAGCCTGCCCCCCCTCCTTCTGCCTTTTAGCCTGGGAAGCCCCCGTGTGTGCACTTGACCTCCAATCAGAGAACACAGAGTACCCTTCCACAGCATCAGTGATTGTCTTCAGATTGGGTTCAAGATCCCACTGGGCCATGGAGAGTCCTCTGGGCTTGTGTGGGAGCTTTCAGGAATGGGGCTCACTTTCTCTGGGATCACGAACTGTTAGGATCAACATTTAGAGCTATAGACAACATCGGCCTGAGGATACAAGCCAGCAGAGGGAAGCAACAGCTGAAGGATGGAGTTGTCCACCTGGCTTGGTCGACCCTTGAGCTCTAGTCATGGAGGAAGTGGACCCTGCATCTGCCCCTAGACTTTCCAAATTATTTGACGCTAATGGATTCTCTTTTGTGTTTAAGCTGTTACTTGTGTCCCAAAGAGTCCCAGTGGCTAGAGTGTGGTAGTGTGGAAATTAAGAACTCCTTTAGTTTTTAGCCTAACTGCTGTCAAAGTGTCTAGACATGCTATTTATGCGTCTAGGCTAGTCTGGGAAACGGTGTTTCTTTGTTTGAGCCACTCATTACTTGTTGGGTGTAGGATGCACTGTGTACCTTTATGGTTTTGTTTGTTCGTTCGTTTCCCATAAGTGGCAGACTCAAACAATAGGGTTAGCTTTGTTCCAGAAGCATCCGCACTGGGTTAGGGACCCTAAAGATTGTAAGATAAACAAAAACATTAAACCTTTCAGGAGAAATGACACATGGATTGAGAAATCTGAGTCAGGCCAACTAGAGTTGATATTTAGTGGGCGAAAGCCTCAAGTTATAAAAAGAGGCTGTGCCACTGGAAATCAGTCTTGAGTTGGGCCAGATTTGTCATTTGGCTTATAAACAGAAGGTTGCCTTGAGTCCTGGCAGTGTGGTATCTCCTGCTCGCAGGGTTTGTAAAGCTGGGGAGCTATCTCCAAATAAAAGAAATGGTAGACGTCGGCAGTGTTCCTGGGCGTTTTCACACGCGCATCTGCTCTGTTCCAGCCTCTAGACTTGGTCTTGTCTGTCCCAGGCTGGGGAGGAAAAGGGCTGCCTGGAGAGAAACCTTATTATGGAGGGGAAGGGCAGGGATGGAAGAGAAAGGATGGTGAGTCAAAAGACACATCTGAGCTGGTTGTATTTCTGAGATGAAAACCAAACGAGTGAAAACAACGGCTTTCTTCTACTCCCGTGTTTCTTGTTTTTTAAAGGTTCAAAAACCCCAGTATATA
Source organism: Lynx canadensis (assembly GCF_007474595.2). NCBI lineage: Eukaryota > Metazoa > Chordata > Mammalia > Carnivora > Felidae > Lynx > Lynx canadensis. The sequence continues at coordinate 4,367,861 of NC_044313.2, read as the reverse complement.
GATGTCCCTTCACGTCCGCCATGACTGACTTTGTATGTGACAGGCTGTTTGGATACAGGAGCAAGGCTTGGCTGTTTCGGCCTTGGCTTGCCCTCCTGGCCAGCTCTGCAGAGCAACCAAATTTAATAACAGAGTAGGGTCACAGGGGGGAAGGTCTGGAAAAGTGGGAACAGGAACCAAAGCAGACAGGACAGCAAAACAGGTTTTTAGCTGTGAAGTTGCAAGTGCCATGAATACGAAACTCCGCCAACCGGTCACCTGTCACGATTGTTTCTGTGATGTCCAGATCCTAAGCTGGCACGGTGGCTGGTTTTTCAGAAACAATGTATTTTATTTTAAGATAACTGGAGATTCACATCAGTCGTAATAAACAACGCAGACAGATTATGTATGTATATCCTTCGCTCCCGTTTCCCCCCATGGTAACATCCTGTGCAGTCACTCTCACAACCAGGACGTTGACATTGATACAATCCACCCATCCTATTCACATTTAATGTGTCTTACAGGTACTTGTGGGTGTGGGTGTGCACATGTGTGTTTCCTTCTACTCAGTTCTACAGATGTGTGTGAGCTCCACGGCAGTCAAGACACAGAACAGCTCAACCATGAGGATTCCCCTGCATCGAAACATTTCCATCTTTCGGTGTTTTTGTTGTGGTCGTTCAGTGTGATTTCTCATTGTTTGGAGCCTCAATGTTTTCATGAGAGACAATGGAAAAGTAGGATTCCAGGCACCAAAGTTTGCCTTCAGCCCCCTCCTGGGATCCCCGTGGGACCCTTGCCTGTGGTTTCCACAATTAAGGCTCCTGGAGATGGGGAAGGATGCCATGTCGGAGAGGGATCATCCTTTCGATTTCTCTGCACTGATCTTCCTCCTCACTGGTCGTTATTCTGAAATGAAACCACGAGCTCTTCATGTCGAAATGCCAATACCTCGCCCCTCGGCCGCGCTCCTTGCCTGTCAGCTCATTTGGTTACAGCCTTCTCACATTTACTTAACTTGATGTATAGGAAGAACGGAATATAAGGAAAATTCTTCGCAAACCGTTGATTTTCTTCTGCATGCATCCACGTGGTCCGCAGAATGTAGTTATTTTTAGTTGGAGCCACGTGAGCCTGGCCATATTTTCAGGATCATGTGTCATCAAGAGAGACTGTGGATTTATTCAGGGATTCTAAAAATCAGTGCATCTGTAATAAGGAAGAATCGCCTGTTCTGTGACAGCCCTTTCCAGGACACTGTCCCGAAGTCTCCTTCCACAGACACTTGGCCCATCTGAATCTCAGTACCCTGTGGGCCAGCTAGGCACAGCCTGACGGCATGCCAGCAGATTTTCACATAAGATTATGCAGATCTTGTACTATTATTATAAACATTAAATTGGCGGGGGGCACATGGGTGGCTTAGTTAGTTAAGTGATCTACTCTTGATTTCGGTTCAGGTCGTGATCCCATGGTTTCGTGAGTTCAAGCCCTGCATCGGGTTCTGTTCTGACAGTGCAGAGCCTGCTTGGGATTCTCCTTCCCTCTCTCTGCCGCTCCCCTTCTCGTGCTGTCCGTGTCTCTCTCAGAATAAATGAATAAGCTTAAAAAAATTAAGAATAAAAAAATAAACCTCAAATGAGCTCATGGACATAGAGTAGGTCCTTAATAAACGCTGGTTTTATTTTTAGTCACTTGTCACTAATGTAGCATCTTCTATGGATAGGCATTTTCCAGATGGCACGGACAGAGAAGTAATAAAGGCTGTCCCAACCCTCAAGAGAGGCACGGTCCGGTTGGTTTCAATAGGTACACTACAGTGTGTTCGGTGCTTTGATAATCATTCCCCTACAGGGGGTCTACACTTGCTGGGAGCCAGGGAAAGTCTTCCTTGAGTTGGTCATTCTGACTTGTTTGGATCTTGGGACAGATGTTGAAGGACCCACGCTCTGAAAAGAGAGAAGGGACTTTGAGGCAGAGAGGCATATGTAGGCGAGGTCCAGAAATGGGAGAGAACTTGGAGTCTTCAGAAGTCCCGTAGGGATCAGAGACAGCGTGGGAACAGGAGAATGGAAAGGGATGTGGGGAGAGGTCAGGAGGGATCAGACTCTGAGGGCTGAAAGGACCTTCTAAAGCCGAGCTACTCAACATGGAGGGTTGAGTTCTGGGTGGTAGAAACATCGCCCTGCAGAGCTGAGATCTGGCATTCAGGGTGGCTGGATTTAGAGCCTAGAACTTACGTATCTTCTCGGGGGCCCGGGTGTTTCAGAAGCCCTCCCGGTTGTGGGAGGATCCCAGCTCCAGCCACCATTACCCAGATGCCAAACGAACATCGCTGCCAACCAGTGAGGGCGCCTCGGGCAAGTCATTTTCTGAACTGGAGACTGGGTCTGTACGCTCCTTCCAGAGCGGGTGTTCTTTGATTCTCAATGGTCCTACAATACCAGTGAAAGGAAACGTCAAGAAAACCTACAACAGCAGATGTATTATGTTGCTGTGAAAATTTTGTCCCGTGCCGGAAGCCTTCGTGTCCGGTGGGATCTATGAAAGATCTTGAAATCTAGCTATCTTCTCACACAAGATAAACTCTATTTGATCACAGCTACTTAGATTCATTCAGTTTTTTTTTTTTTTTTTAGAGAGGGAGATTGGGAAAGAGAGATCATGAGCAGGGGAGGGACACAAGGAGAGGGAGAGAGAATCTTAAGCAGGCTCTACACCCAGCACAGAGCCTCGTACGGGACTCGTCTCAGGACTGTGAGTTCGTGATCCGAGCCCAAATCAAGAATTAAATGCTTAACCAACGGAGCCACCCGGGAGCCCCAATTCACTCAAGTTTTAATTAGTTTGTCGCCGAAGTGGGGTTGGGGCTCACATAAGTGGAAATCTGAAGTGAAGTTTGCCAGTGCTTATAGTAGGTGGGCTTTGCGTTTGGGAGCTTCTAGCTCCTGTCTTGATCCATCTGAGAAGCGGCACTTGTTGGCTCAGATGGGCATCCACGCCGTGTGCCGATTGAGAGCTCGCCCTTGGGGCATTCACCCCACCCGCTGGGGCCTCTCCCGGGATGACCCTTGGACAAAGCCTTGGCCGGACTTGGCCCAGGTGTGCTTGGTAGCACGACTGCAGCCTGTCCTGTGGACCGGCGTCCTGCACGTCCACAACGAGCTTCCCTGATCAAGCTTGGGAAGCAGGACACGGGAGTTCCACGGTCCCACGGCTTCCGTCACCGTCTCGCTGTGGCTGACTCCTCTTCCTATTCCTTCGCCGTGTCTACGTACCTACGCGCCTTTCCTCCAGAAAGTGTGGCTGTGAGGCCCGGCCTGTGTTTGGATGGCTGCTGACAGTCAACGGAGTGATGTTCCACGCCAGCGAAGCATGATCAGAAGTGGGAGGAGCATCCCGGCTGAGGCCAGCCAGTACCTGCGGACTCCGGAACCAGCCTGTCGAGGTTGGCGTGAGACAGAGACGTGCAGCTCGTGGTCCTGGAGGAGCCCAGTGGGCGGGATCGGTCAGTCTACCTGGTACCGACCCGCTGAGCAGTGCTCAGGAGCCATGAGATGCGGAGCAGCTCTCTTCGTGGTTGCATGGCCGAGTCTCCCACTTTGCAGGGGCTGCTTTGGATAGATTGTGTCCTCTAACGCGCTCTGTAATGTAGGGCAGGTGACCTCCACCTATGAATCCATTGCAGACCCAAAAGATGTGCCCTCCGGGGACTGGAAGCCTCATAGCATTTCATCTGAGATGAAGTGTCCTCTGAACATAGAAGTCTGTGGTCACCTGGGACCCAGCTAAGGGATAGGTGGAGCCTGGATAACTTGGAGCCGTGGCAGATGAGACTCTAATTGCCCGCTGGGGCTTTGTGTCATAGAAGTGGACAGTCAAGGGGTTTACCTGGCTCACTGCACCAAAAACGGGGCAAGGAGAATGCAAATTTCCCCTGATACTTCAAGCTTCTGCGGGCAGAAATCTAATCTTGCGCCCTGTGTGAACTCCATGCCTTGCTAAGAGGCGGGCCCACGGAGATGCATTACATAGGCCGTGGACCTGAACCTCGTTGCTGCTTTCCCTGTGTCGATCAGGAACATCTGCACTTGCCCCCCAGCCCCATGCCGTCTAAGCATCCTTCATGTCTGCAATCCGCAGCAAGGTGGACGGAGCCCACGTCCCTGGGCAGGCAGCCGTGCAGGGCGGTGGGGCCAGTGCCTTCGGGACCAGGTGGATTTGGAACAGGACGAGACTGAACTTCTCCTCCTGAGGCCTTCCCGACCTGTGTGACAGTGGGCCTACCTCTGGAGAGCATCGCACTGAGGTGTGGCTCCTCCGTCTGACTCCCCGGGCCTCCTACCTCTGGCCTCAACAAGCCTCCCTTTCCCCCACACCTGTCCTTCAGCCTCTGTCCAGATGGACATGTTCATCCACACTGTGTACCGTTTATGGGTATTAATTTATATTTGTGATGCAACGAGTTAAGGCATGCTCATTTTAGAATACGCAGAAATAAAGAAAAGCACACAGAGTACAGAAGTCATCCTTACATTTTCTCTCCATATTTTGCTCCATCTCACTCTGTGGCTATGTCTGTTCTGTTAATGTGTGGGGAGCATCCCCTGTGTGCCTTCCTAATGTCCTCCTTCAACGTCCCTGCCCTGGACCATTGTACCTTCTGCTCTTCCTTGGGCCCCTCCCCACCCCCTGTGCCTTCTCCAAGGCTTTGCTGAGCTCCCGCCCTCGGGGTCCTCACAGACCTTCTTCCCTGACCATCCAGCACTCGGGGATCCTTCTCGGAGCCCCGGAGCCCCGTCTGGGCCTCTCGCCAGTTCCTAACTTGTACCATTCTCCGATTCTGTCCCACCTCTGTGGTCAGGAGGGCGCCCTTCTTAATCTTTGCACATCCACCAGCATCTCTAACATTGGGCTGCAAACAGGATTCTCGAGCAAGATATAGGAGGATGTTACTGAAGAACAAACAAATGAACGTGTTCATAAGAACACGCGTCTTCATTACGAATTGCAACCTCAGCCACTAATATCTTTTATGCTCTGCTGGTACGCGTTAATACACTTCATGATTTTTACTCCTGAAAAGCCGGTCACGGGCTGGACCACACTCAGTGCTCTCTAGACAGGGTTGAGGGAGATCGGAAACAAGCATCCCCACTTCCTGCTGGGCGGGGCTGTTCTTTGTCCCCACTTCCTGCTGGGCGGGGCTATTCTTTGTAGAGTGCAAGCACTGGGGCTCAGTGAGCAGAGGGGTTTCTCAGGCCATCTGCCCCGGTGGGGCTCCCTCCGTCCCCTCCCTCCAGCTGATGTAAGAAAAAGGAGCTGGACGCACACAGGTTGGGTTCTGGGGTGCCTGTGACCCTCTGCGGGGTAACCGCTTCGCAAGGCCTTCCCTGGCTGTGGAAAACGTGACCGTGATCATGCGGTGGTGATCCGTTGTGTCTCAGAGATCAATGCTCCCTGTTACGGAGCGGGGTTGGTGCGGGGTGGGGGGGGGGGGCAGACAGACCCACACCCGGATATTTTAATAACCTGACCCAGCGGAAATCTCCTGGTTACAAAGACACCTACTTAGAATTTTTTTTAAAAAAAAACTAATAAATAATTTCTTATAACCGCAGGGTATCACTTTGCCACGTGACTTATTATGGCACTAGGATAATATTAAATTGCTTGTTTAGAGCATTAAAATGAAGAGGGGTTTGGGCGTTTTGGCAAAGCAGAGGACATACGTGGCAAGGCCCCCTCCCCCCCTCAGCCGCCCCTATAGCTTCAGCACAGCCTGCCTTCCTGCCGGGTCTGGGCTCTTTCCCCAGTTGCAACTACTCCATTATGCTATTAAAGTTCAGAATGTGCAACATGCCCGACCCCTGAAGGCATTTGCCAGTCATTTTTTTTTTTTTTTTTATCTTCCCTAATACCTGTAGCTCCCTTTCTGTGCTAACATTTGACTGCGAGCGCTCTGTAGCATCTGCTGGTTAGCTGTCTCTTGAAGGCCACTGGCCTCTGCACCTCTTATGGCCACTAATCGGGCCCCTGTCAGATCTCTGAGGGGGGTGGCGGGCAACACAGTGAATTAAATATCAAGCAAATCAGATCAAATGGCAGCCTGCCCCCCCCCTCCCCCCACGTAAGGAGCAGGCCGGGGTGGCTCGCATCCGAGCAGACGCCTGTCCTTCCCCGGTTCACGCAGGGCACGGACCCTTGTTACATCCAGCGCCCCTCGCTTAAGCCCCACTAATTGGGTAGGATTGCCGCCGTCTGATGAGTCATAATTAGGACGAGACGGCTCTACTGGAGCCGTCTTATCGGGCGAAGGGTCAGGGACTAATGACTAGCAGAAGGTAAGGGTTTTGTTGATGCCTGTAGTCTCTGTTGGAAAAAAAAAAAAAAATCCACTTCTGCCGCATTTCTTCCGGCAGCAGGCACTGAATCTTTCCCCTCATTTGATTCAGTGACCTCTCAAGTGCATCATTGCCCCGAGGGCTCCGGGCCGTCCAGCAACTGTTAAGCCCCTTGGGCTGATAATCTTCTCCCACGTTTGCCCTTAACACCGGTCGCCCCACCATTAGCCGCAGCTGCACTGGTGCTCATTAGAGGCGATCGATGCCGGCGAGATAAAGCAGGGCTGCACCTCCGCCCCCCCAGCGCCTGCAGATTTCCAGCCGGCCCACCAACGCCTTCCCGGCAGCCCCGCGAAAAACGGGCTCTTTGTGTTCAAAAGGCAAAACGCGGAACAGGCGGCGGCGAAAGCACACGTTTACCTTCTCGGTCTCAGGATGTCGTCGACTGTCCAGAGGACGTTTTGTTTTCACGGTGATGGGCACTTTTCACCTCTGTGCCTCGGACGCTCCCGGAGTCGGGCGGGGCCGAGACAAAAACGTGTCCTACGGGAAGGAAGCCCGGCCCTGCTTGAAGAGGCCGGGGAGGCGGTGTGGGCGCCGGACGCAGGTTGCCGCGTGGCTCCTTCCAGAACGGGGTGGTCTGGGGGCGCCAACGGTGGTCGATGGAGTCCTGCTTCCCGCCAGAAGGTGCTGGTTAACTCTGGCCCTCCTCCTTCCCTGGGAAGGAATGCGGGCCCCCAGTGCACGGTGGAAGCGGGAAAGGGCTCAGGGGGCACAGGCTAGTGTCGGCTCTGCTTCTCCGACTCCTGCCGGCCGGTGTTCTTCCGGAAGAGCTGGGTCAGATGGCCCACCGGGCCATTCTTCTTTTGTGAAGGGCTGGGAGGCATTTGGAACCCTTTGGAACAAGAGCAGCTATGGGTTCTCTCTCTGGGGTTAGCGGTGGGCACCAAGTCCCCTTCTCCAGGGGGCTGGGCCCGGGTGTCTTCGGCAGGTGCACGGTTGCCGACCTCTGGCAGTGTTCACTCTACATGGAAAGGACGGGAGAAGTGTGAAAATAGGGAAAACCCAGGATGGGAGCTGGAGGCCACAGTAGCTTCTCTGCACCGGAAAACTCAAGATGTTTGCCTCCGTTTTTTGCATAGGGGGCCCTGTGGACCAAAGGGTTGTCCCACACCATGTGTTCTCATTGAAGGAGACTATCTAGAAAGGACCCCAACAGAGCTGCACTATTGTTCCCGAGGAGGGGAGTGTTTGGGCCGGTGGCCAGGAGCCTTGGGTGGCAGGAGAGCACACGTAGACCCTGCCACAACCGGGCGAGCAGAGAATGGAAACTCCCACAAGCGCCAGGCTCCTAAACAAATTCAGGCCAGGCAGCCCTCAGGCAGAGGGGAGCTCCTGGGGGGGAGGGCCTCCAGCTCTGCTTGGCTGGGTGAACAATGGCACAAGGCAAGTTTAGAGAAACCCCCGGCCTTCTGTGTGTCCTTCTGCCTGCACCTGAAGCACTGCTTAGTGACAGAATCCATAACATAGGGGGAATGGGCAAAAAGAAAGTGTCCTCCGTAAGGATAAGCAAAAAACAGTGACTTAGGACAAGAACGTGGCAAGTCGGAGTCCGTGCCCTTCCGCGAAATGAGGTAACAGCAAGGAATGGAGAATTCCATGAAATCAGAACAGGACTTTTTGAAGATGGCAGAAACCCAGACCCTCAAAGGCTATGTACCAATACATAATTGCCGAATTTATAACTGCAGTTTTGCAACTAGAGGCAGGAAATGAACTTGAGAACTTAGGGAAGCCCTGAGAGAAGGGATAAACAAATAAAGGGATAAACGAGAAAGTGGGAGACCTGGAAAGACAAGAGACCCAATGTATGTACAATGGGGATTCCTGAAGGAGAGGGTAGGCTTCAAGCCCAGTGCAGAGCCCAACAAGGGGCTTGAACTCAGGACCTTGAGATCAAGACCTAAGCTGAGATCGTGAGTTGGTCGCTTAACTAATAGTGCGACCCAGGCGCCCATCCAATGATATTTTGCTGTTGTTGTTGTTGTGAATTAGTTACCTGAACAGTTTACCTGAGAAAAAATGTTCAATTCTAATACTCTTCTATTTTATACCACAAACGGGATGCTTTGGAAAAAGGGGACAGCTGGTAGACTTTTCCACAATAGTAAAGACAACAATGCGTCAATGTGTGTAGAACTTTTATAGAAAAATCTTCCGACCCAAGTACTCTCTATCCTTTACTCGAATTTTTGCTCCAAACGTGGGGTTTTTAGGTGGCATCTCGTTAGCTTGCAAGCTCCATAAGGTAAGGACTGCAAAGACTTGTACTGTCTCATTAGCCTCTCTCTCCCCTGGATCCCGGAAGGTGCCCATGACACGTATGTTGACTTAAACGTGCGTGACCTGTTGGGATGAGCCCTGGGTGTTGTATGGAAACCAATATGACAATAAATTTCATATTAAAAAAGAACCTTTGAGTAGAAAATAAACAATAGTAAGTTATAAAAGTTTAAAAAAAAACATGCACGTTGACATGTATTTTGGCTACAACAAAGGATGCTCTCAGATATGCAGAGAATCCAGAAAATATACCATTCACGTGTCCTTTCTGAAAAGTGGACACACTGCAACCAACTATGGAAGGGTGGGAAGATCAGAGGGTCAAAGAAAAGGGATAAGCGACAAATTTGGTAAAACACGCAGTAGAGTTGGAATAACTCTTGCTCGCGTGATTAAAAACAACCCCGCTACACGCACAAAAAGTTGTTGAGAGCAAAGATGGATAAGGTAGGCAAATAATTTAATATTATCTGATTTATGCTTTGAGATAAGAGCAAAAAGTGGCAGCTCAGACCGAGCGGGCAAAAGCCAAGGTGAGCTACGTCTCTGTTTTACTTAGAAGGAGGAGGTAGATAGTATCCCAGTGTCAATGCCGACCAGAGAAAAATAGGAGACGTTAAAAAAAAAAGTGAAAAGCACCACACGTGGGATAGAAACAGGATTTACACTGTCTGAGTTTCTGAAGAAAAAAAAAAATAAAAGGGCTAAGGAAAATAATGTGTATCAAAAGATGAATAACATGGAAGAATTAAAAAAATAAAGCCCAACAGAGTAAGTCCAGAGATAAATATGAAAAGGCCAAACTCCCCAAATGACAGGCTTTCAGGTTTGATTGCCAACGCAATTAAAATCTATTGACAAGTGGGACGCCTGGGTGGCTCAGTCGGTTAAGCGTCCGACTTCAGCTCAGGTCACGATCTCGCGGTCCGCGAGTTCGAGCCCCGCGTCGGGCTCTGGGCTGATGGCTCAGAGCCTGGAGCCTGCTTCCGATTCTGTGTCTCCCTCTCTCTCTGCCCCTCCCCAGTTCATGCTGTGTCTCTCTCTGTCTCAAAAATAAATAAAACGTTAAAAAAATTAAAAAAAAAATAGAATCTATTGACAAGAGACACGCCTAAAAATAGAGAGAGAGAGACTGAAAGACAATGGCTGAATGAATATCAGTACAAAGGAATAAAACCCAAAAAGTGGTAGCATATTAATATAAAATCAGGGTTTAAACAGCTTCAAATGAATTATTTTTATATTGCTAAAAGGTAAAATCCACCATGAAGATGTATGACTAATGAACGCTTGTGTGTAAAATATTACTATTATTCGAATCTATGTAGTAAATTAAAAATACTAGAAGAAACTGGGGCGCCTGGGTGGCGCAGTCGGTTAAGCGTCCGACTTCAGCCAGGTCACGATCTCGCGGTCCGTGAGTTCGAGCCCCGCGTCGGGCTCTGGGCTGATGGCTCAGAGCCTGGAGCCTGTTTCCGATTCTGTGTCTCCCTCTCTCTCTGCCCCTTCCCCGTTCATGCTCTGTCTCTCTCTGTCCCAAAAATAAATAAACGTTGAAAAAAAAATTAAAAAAAAATACTAGAAGAAACTGACAAAGACATAAGTGGTGTAGCAAGTGACTTTCACGTGAACAGTTAGTAGCATACAAGACAAGTGGACAAAAATAAGCGAAGAAGTAGAGAACTGTGTCCGATATCATAAATAGAGCTTATTCAATATTTCATGAAGCATAGCGAACTTTATATTATCCACAGAAAGAGGATGATGCTCATGGTATGTTTGTAGAAGCCGATGACAAAAAACCGCAGAATCCCAAGGAAACGTTTAACAGATACTTTTTTTTTTTTTTTTAACGAATGCTTTTAAGGAGCAAACTGTACAAGCCACATCCAGAGCTACAACAAAATAGGGGCAAGTTTTAGTGACAAAATGGCACACAAATTGCAATACACTTAAACAATTAAGGTAATACTCTCCCAGTGGCCATTGTATAAAAAAAAAAAAAAAAAATTGAGTCTGTAATTCCAGAATACTTACAAAATAAAGACCCACCCAAAATTAAGGGTCGAAGTTCAAAGTTAATTCCAGGTCAAATGCATCATGTGAAGTACATGTGTTCTAAAACAAGAATCAGCAACGATGCACAAACTAATGAGCACTTAATATTGCTTGTAAAAATCGATGAATGTTTAAAAAATGAAAAGGATAGGGGCGCCTGGGTGGCGCAGTCGGTTAAGCGTCCGACTTCAGCCAGGTCACGATCTCGCGGTCTGTGAGTTCAAGCCCCGAGTCAGGCTCTGGGCTGATGGCTCAGAGCCTGGAGCCTGTTTCCGATTCTGTGTCTCCCTCTCTCTCTGCCCCTCCCCCGTTCATGCTCTGTCTCTCTCTGTCCCCCCAAAAATAAATAAACGTTGAAAAAAAAATTAAAAAAAAATAAATAAAAAATGAAAAGGATAAATATTCTAAGAGAGAAATTTATGAATTAGAACATAGAAAAATAGTGACGTCGGGAAACTCTAGAACTTTAAAAATAAGCAGATACAGGGACCTTTGCACCCCCTTGTTTCTAGCAGCACTATCAACAATAGCCAAAGGATGGAAAGAGCCCAAATGTCCATCAATGGATGAATGGATAAAGACGTGGTATATATAGACAATGGAGTATTACTCGGCAATCAAAAAGAAGGAAATCTTGCCATTTGCAACTACGTGGATGGAACTGGAGGGTATTATGCTAAGTGAAATTAGTCAGAGAAAGACAAAAATCATATGACTTCACTCATCTGAGGACTTTAAGAGACAAAACAGATGAACATAAGGGAAGGGAAACAAAAATAATATAAAAACAGGGAGGGGGACAAAACAGAAGAGACTCATAAATATGGAGAACAAACTGAGGGTTACGGGAGGGGTTGTGGGAGGGGGACGGGCTACATGGGTCAGGGGCACTAAGGAATCTGCTCTGGAAATCAGATCGTTGCACTATATGCTAACTCATTTGGATGTAAATTAAAAAAAATAAAAAATAAAAATAAAATAAAAAAATAAGCAAATACATATTAAAATAGGTAAACTGACACATCTGATTTAGGATAAATACGAACACATAAAATCAGGAGCTAGTGAACATGATTGAGAAAAAAACAAAAATAAAATGCCAGGATAACTCAGCTGTAATAAGATACTGTAAGGAAATGACAAGAATTAATGTAGAGGAGTTGGCCACTCAGTGGATGGAAGATTTTTCTGAAGAAAATAAAAATCTTCACGTCTGACTGAGAAAGGAGAAAACGTCCATGGGCTAATAATCTTGGAGAGAAATTTCAAAAGTTGCTTATAGTTTCACTATTGTACTTTTGTGAGATTTTAAAATGAATCTCTTTGTTAGTCCCTTTCCATTATTATTCAGTATTTTGTTCATTCTTCCAGAATAATTTTAGAATTCTTTAGAGTTCAGGGGTGAGGGATTTCTTTTTTTTTTTTTTTAACGGTTTTTTATTTATTTTTGAGACAGAGACAGACAGAGCATGAACGGGGGAGGGGCAGAGAGAGAGGGAGACACAGAATCGGAAGCAGGCTCCAGGCTCTGAGCCATCAGCCCAGAGCCCGACGCGGGGCTCGAACTCGCGGACCGCGAGATCGTGACCTGAGCCAAAGTTGGACGCCCAACCGACTGAGCCACCCAGGCGCCCCGGGGTGAGGGATTTCAATTTTACAAGAGGAAATAATCTCCCTGCCGTAGGAAATATTGCAAAGCATAGGGAGAAAATGTTTCCTGGTTCATTTTACGTGGCCGGCTGGGCCTCAAATCTAAACGTGAAAAGGCAGAAAATTCCAGACCCATCTCACTGGAAAGGTGAGGATAGCACGGTGGGTGGGGCTTGTACCTGGCGAGATCAGACTGTAGCCACTGAAACAAAGAATGAAAAATCCTTAAATAATATATAGAAAACTGAAGACAACGGTTTCTTACACCATACAGATCTATTTCAGGAATGCAATAATGTTTTAATATTCAGAAATCTATTAATAAAATATATCACATTGGTAGATTAAAAGAGGAAAAACTTAAATAAAGTCCCAAAGGACACTTGATAAAATTCAACATCAATTTCTAATAAAAACTTAATAAGCCAGGACTAGAAGAACATTTCCTTGACATGGGAAGACAATATGAGATCAGCAGTGACATCACATTTAATGAGGACTCTCCATAGGTCCTTCAAAGTCTAGAGCAGGGAGAGGATGCTGTAATCCCATCATGAAGAACCTCACTCTGGAAGTTCCAACAAGTGTGATAAGGCAGGAAACAGAAATAATAAGGTAAATTTTAGAGTAGACCCAAGTCTACATGTGGTATGTGTGATTCGGTGTCTGGAAACCCGAAGAGAATATTTTAAAGGAAGTCATTGACAGAGTTCCTTCTGGTGGTTGTATGCACAGATTAATACCGTCTCTTTATTCCATTAAATATTGGCTGGAAGGTGAAACGATAGAAGATTTCCAATCCCCAAGATTGGTATAACACTCTCAATCCTAGGAATAAGCCTGGCAAAATGTGTGGGGTGGGGGTGGGGGTCCACAGGAAGGAAAGGACAACAGGTTTTGAGAGATGTCAAGCAAATCTTCAGGAAATAGAGATACGGACCTTGGTTCTGAATGGCGCAAGGAGGCCAAACTTCCTCACTTCAACTTAGGCTTTTAGGGCACTTCTTATCAAGATTCAAATTTAAGGTTGACTCGCGTATTCTAGAAGCTATTCAAAATATTGGACATTGATGGAATGGAAGAACATGAGAGACTGAGAAATGTTCTATAGCTTTAGTGGTTCCACACTGGGGTGGGCACAAGGGTAGGTGGGCGGATGGGTGCCCACTTACCCAGCATGTGATACAGGTGGGTTTCGAATACAAGGGGAAGTGTGATTATTCAGTAAATGATGTTGAGAGAGCAGGTCGATTACTTGCAAAGGGATCCCTCTACCACCTCTACGTGCAACTTCACTGCCGTGTTTATTTATTTATTTAAAAACTTTAAAAAAGAGTTTATTTTTGAGAGAGAGAGACAGAACATGAGCAGGGAAGGGGCAGAGAGGAGGGAGACACTGAATCCGAAGCTCAGGCTCCAGGCTCTGAGCTGTCAGCACACAGCCCGACGCGGGGCTGGAACCCACGAACCGGGAGAACGTGCCCTGCGCCCCAGCTGGGTGCTTAACTGACTGAGCCACCCAGGCGCCCCAAAGGTTCACCGCTGCGTTTAAAGAGATAAGTACAAGAGAACGAGATGCACTTGAGGAACGAGGCATACATATCTGCCTGGTTTCCAGGTGGGGGAGGGAGGACAAGGAAGAGGTCAAGTAAGAGCACAATAGCGATATCTGCATAAAAACTGGAAAATTCCCGACACCAAATTACACACTGACCGATCTTTAAAAAAAAAAAAATTTTTTTTTTTTCAACGTTTTTATTTATTTTTGGGACAGAGAGAGACAGAGCATGAACGGGGGAGGGGCAGAGAGAGAGGGAGACACAGAATCGGAAACAGGCTCCAGGCTCCGAGCCATCCGCCCAGAGCCCGACGCGGGGCTCGAACTCACGGACCGCGAGATCGTGACCTGGCTGAAGTCGGACGCTTAACCGACTGCGCCACCCAGGCGCCCCCTTTTTTTTTTTTTTTAAATTTTTTTTTTTTTCACACACTGACCGATCTTAATGGACAAATGGGAGCACGTTGTAGCATATTATTAAAGAAAAGGATTATCACCTTTAATACATAAGGGACCCTCACAATTCAGTAAAGTTTTGGGGAAAACAACGCCTAAAAACCTGATAAAGCATCCATGAAATGAGAGGTCTAGTGCACAAAAGGCATCTAAGGAAATGCTCATCCTGTTAAGAATAAAGGAAATGCAATTTTAAGAAATAAAAGATATTGTGGGCTGCTCAAATTAGTAAAGCTTTTGGCAAGAGGTAATGTCCGGCGATGGCAAGGTTCTGAGCAAACAGCAATTCATATGGGTTTGTGGATGGGATTTTCTGGAGGCGAAGTTGACAATGTGAATTAAAACTTCAACATTATCCTGTGACCCGGTACCTGGGCTCACTTGCAGATGTTTACCCCGCGTAAACAGCTACAGAACCGAGAAGAGTTGTGCTTATAGGGGGCTCTGAGGTGCTCTTGGTAACACTAGACTTAGGAAGCAGCCTAAGTACCCAATGAGAGCAAACAGGTTAAATAAATCGTGGTCCATTAAAAGCAATGGAATACTAAGTAGTCATTAAAAACCATGTTCTCAGAAACGAAGCATACGCAGTAATATTCACAATATATTAAATAATAAAAGTAGGTTGCAAAATGTTAGCTGCTTTATAATTCCGATGTTGTAAAAATGGTAGCTCCAGCTGGAAGATGATGGAAGGAAATACAGTGGTTCTCCTCTACTCTTGGGAATAGGAGGGATTTTTTATTTTCCCCTTTATCCTTTCCTGAAGTTTTCAGAATTTATGCTATGAGACCATGTGACATACATACAAATCATCATAATAATTATAATAAAAATTCTAAAGCTCCATAAGAGAAACAGCACTGGTCTTGTTATCTGATGCCCATCTGAACAGTCGTTTTGTGTCACAGAGCAGCCCCGGGTGCAAAGAAAGGGGGGCTTGATGGGGTCTCTACAGCGTCCTCTCTCTCCCCCTCTCTCTGTCTCTCTGTCCCTCCTTCTCTGTCTGTCTCTATCTCCTTCTCTCCCTCTGGCTGTCTCTGTCTTTCTCTGTCTGTCTCTCCTTCTCTCTCTGTCTTTCTCTGTCTCTCTCCTTGTTACCACTCATCTCCCTCTAGCCACTCTGAGAGGTCCTGGTTTCCAGTTTCTTGGCTTTTAGTCAACATCTTTTTTTTTTTGTTTTTTAATGTCTGACTTGCTCTTTTTGAATTAGATCTATTTTCCTTCTCAGGCTTCTGGCATCCTGGCTTCATTTCCTGAGAAAGCTGTTTTCAAGTCATAGAGTGTCTTGCGTAGCTCCTTGAAGTCACTGTGGGTGAAGGAGAAATTGGAATTTTTTTCTGTTGCTAGTGCCCTGCTCAGTCCTGGGCGGGGGACTCACACAGGCTTCGGATTCAGTTTGATTGTTCTGGGCGTGAATGAACTTGGCTGTCTCATTACCAACAGAAACCTCAAGGTAGGATGGCCAGAGTCCACAAATAAAAATACAAAACGCCTAGTTAAATTGGATTTTAGATGAACAGTAAAAACTTTTTCGCATAAGTATATCCTAAATATTTCATGGGATATACTTACACCTAACACTATTCCCTCTTTATGTGAAATTCACATTTAACTGGGCGAACTGTATTCTATCTGACAACCCTACCCCACAAATGCCTTCAGTGAGTCAAATGCCAAAATGGCCCCATGCCCTACCTTGGCCCAAGTCACTTTGTCTATGGTGGGTTTTTTATGGTCCGCCCTCAAGTGGCTGAGGCCAGCCGGGGCCACGGTGTTTGAGCAAACACCGTCATCCCCCGATGGATCTATTTGGGCTCTGCCAGTGGCTAGTCATAAACCGACTGTTGGAAAATTAGAGCTTTGGCCGTTCCTCTCTGCAATCTGAAATTTAACAGCCACTAATTTTCCCAAGCAGAGAGAAAAATTAAGGAGCTGATGAATTCGTTGAAATGGTAGTTATTTTGTCAAGGAGAGTGGAGCGCTGGCCCCAGTGGTGAGCCACTCTTCTCTGCTGGGGTTGGTGTTGGAAACATCATTCACTCTGACTCCTTGGAGGAGTCTATTGCCCCCCCCCCCCTTATGGACATGCTCTCGAGGGGGAAACACAGTGTCTGTGCCAGT